>NW_027185352.1:7356229-7513729 GCF_022577435.1 Embiotoca jacksoni | reverse complement strand
GATGCTATGAATGGGAATTTGTCTCTCCTCCCCGAGGGTCCATCACTACCCCTCTTCATCTCCATCCATCCCTCGTTCCTCTTTTCATGTCTTTCTGCCTCACAAATTCCTTTTTCTTCGGCTTTCTCTCTTATTTCTTTGGTTGTTTTTATGGTGTTTCAGCTTTTATTTGAAAGCAGGAGCCGTCAAGTGTGCTGGGTGCTTGGAGGGCTACATACACAACGCAACCTGGACTGAAACCGTCAGGGAAACAAGTTCATGACTCTCTGATCTTTTATGTTTGACTCTCCTGTTGACTTCCACAGCATCAGGGCTAAATCTGCCCGAGGGTTCTCAGATGTTGGTGGCTGCAAGAGACAACCAACATTTTAGAGCCTCCTCAGTATTTCAAACGTCCCACTTGAGTTGATCAACCGGCCTGTGGTACTTTAAATCAAAAATAAGAGACGAAAGATATGATATATCTAAGTCTATAAAGCCACAGCCGTGCTAATGTAGATTTAAGTAAAACCGCCAATAGAAACTCCCGTGTCCACCGTATGTCCCGTCCACTACATCCAACTCTGCTCACAAAGGTTTTTTTATTTGCAAACAAAAGTTTTTCCTTTGTAAACCAAAAAGTCTCGTTTCATAAGCAAAATTTAAAATTGTGTGACCAAAACTAACAAAACTGTGCGAGCAAATTAGTTTGCACTGCAAATAATTTTATTAATTGCAGTGCAAGAGATTTACACAAAAAACACTAAAATGCCTTCATATAAGTCTAACTGCCTCTGGAGGAAGGCTTGTTAATTTGTATGTCTTTATTTGTTTCTAAATGCTTTCCTGTGTGTTTATTCACAGCATTCACAACGCAGTGATCTCAGTTTTCCAGAAGAAGGATCTGGGAGAAAATGAACTCTACACTCTGAATGAAGGTGTCAGGTTAGTTTCTTTCTAGACCAAACTACAGTATTTACTTTCATAATTTCTCCTCTCATCTTTGCTGTAGCGGCAGATTTGATGCACACTCTTACTCCCATATCCCGCAGACAGTTTCAGCATGCTAAATTTAGTCTTAACTCGAGTCCAAACATTAACACATGTCCACTGACAGTTACTGATGTTGCCTCACTCTCAGCTGCATCATGGGTAATTTGTTTCCCTTGGCTGTGTACCGTCCACTGAGTCAGAAACACCTTAAACTAAAGGGGAAATGATGGGTCGAGGTTACAGAAGGGCCACTGATGTGTGTTTAATTACAGTGTGGGCAGTTGAGACGGGGCTGTCATAAAACTGCAGCAGACACATACATGTACACACAGTACTCAGTACTCAGTGATGGTTGTTCTTTTTTAAAGAATACCAGTCTAGCATGTCCGGGGGGGGGGGGGGGGCTGCAAATACACTTAAGCTGTTATATCAAACAACAACAGCTTTATATGACATACGACTGCAGCAGCAGTTATGAATATGTTCTCTCGAAAAAGACCAGCAGACTTTGTTAATTTGCATACAGTGTTTGCCCAGCGCTGTCTTCTGTACCACAAAGATTAAAGGTTACATTTTAAAGGAACAACTTCTTTTCTCATTTCCTGAGTCTGCGCTGTTTAAACACTCGCAGTGTGTGCATACAATCTCATTACGTCTCGTTTATGTGATGATGTGTGTGTATGTGAAGTGTGTCGGGTCTCTTCGTGCTCTATTTGTACTCACCTGCGCTGGTGTGTTTTGCAGGCAGCTGCTGAAGACTGAGCTTGGCTCTTTCTTCACGGAGTATCTCCAGAACCAGCTGCTCACTAAAGGCATGGTTATACTGAGAGACAAGATCCGCTACTACGAAGGTACAAAAACAAAACTCGACACAGATACACACACATTCACCTCAGGGGGGCTGCGTAAACAGACTGAACCATGTTTTTTTTAATTTTGTATATATATATATATATATATCATACAACGTGCTTATTACAAGAGCTTTATGTACAGAAAAAACAATAACTTTCTTATTTCCCTCAGACCCAAATTAAATATATAATTGGTAGATATTAGCATCTGACACACCTTTTAAACATCATCTGATATTTAAAAGACTTAATTACTAGCATAAAATCGGGAGAAACCAAGTAATAAGAAGCAAAACAGAATAAAAACAACGTCTTTGCCGTCCCATAATCCCTCTGTATATCTCAAAGCTGCAGCTCTGAGATACCGGACCAATTTTGAAGAGATCAAATCAAAGAAGTCTGGACATGTTAAGTTTAGTTAAGAATGGCATAAGAACATATTAACTCTAAAGAATAGTTTTTAAGTTGTTAAAGGTGGCCATTTTAAGTCACCTCTTCTTCAAGAGGGAATCATATATTCTTCATTAAATGTGATAAATCCTATTTGAACCTGCATATTTCCAGAGAAGCACATTTCCGCTACATGCTAAAAAAAACGATATCAAAGGCCTTTTTTTTTTTAAGCCTTTATTTTTGAATTTCTCTCCGTTATTAACTCACAGTGCCTCCTGCTTTCATGAAGAGCAGTCACAGCGTCGGTGATTAATTTCACATTTCAGAGTCTTTATCTGAGTGTCACACAAGTCTCGTCTCCGAGAAAGTAAAAGAAACATAATAATTGACTAAAATTCCAGATGCAGTGTGAACCCTGTGAGTTAACTATTAGTTTGAGCTGTGAGAACAGGGCTTTATCTCTCCACCGACACTTCTGGTGAAGGACACACACGCGCACACACACACACACACACACACACACACACACACACACACACACACAGACACACACGCAGCACACACACACACAGACACACACACAGACACACACACACCACAGTGAGACTGAGGCACTGAAGAGGTGAAGAACTGGGGACAATGACATTATTTTGTTCTCTCTGTTGTGGTAAATGTGTGACCTTTATCCAAAGCACCTTAGAGATGATAGAAAACACGCACACACACACACACACACACACACACACACACACACACACACAACAGAAGGTTACAGCAACGACGTCACAATAACCAGACAGGAAGTGATCATTTGCGTCAGCAGCATATTGAGTTAGTAAGAAATATAAGATAAGACAAACCACAGAACCCATTGTTCTGGCTTAATCAATAGCAGTGTGTGTGTGTGTGTGTGTGTGTGTGTGTGTGTGTGCGTGTGTGTGCGCGTGTGACCAAATCAAAAGGATTTTCTCAAAAGATCACTGAGACACAGTATACTGTATACTAGTTAAGATATTATAATTGTTTATTGATGACAAAACAGACTTCTTATCTGATTTTGCAGTTTTACACAGAATGTTTCTGCCTCTTTTAGATTATTGTCTGGGAGCCAATAAGTTCTGCTCTTGTAAACCTCGTATCTGACAGTCAAACGTCTCCAAGCTAGAGACCCAGGTATTTTTCTCAATTTTTGGTTGAGACTAAACCAGAAGAGCTAAAAGAGCCATGAATATTAGCCTATATTCATTAAGAGATGAAACGCAACTCCAAAACATGTTGCTTCATTTCCACTGAAAGATGGTAATAAGTCACATATGATGTTTTCAGCTTTGGACTGTAGCTGCAAGAAGTTTACATTGAGCCTGTTGAACAATTTAATGCCAATAATTTAATGCTCATACTTCTCAACTATTTGACTGACTGATCTCTCCTTAGATGGGGGGAGGGTGAGGATGCATCAGAGCCAAAGCAACGCAATTTTAAATCAATGCATTTGATCAGTAATTGAATAAAAATAATATAATCATAATCATCATACATAAACAATAATCATAAAAACGCGAACTATCGGCCCTGATAATCAGCCAGGCCGATAATCGGTCAACCTGTAATTTACATCCATATGTTTCAATTCTAAATCACAGGCATGGTTTGCATGGAACAATACATGTTCATAAGTATAGAACATAATCTCTTTGTTGACAACATGTCTTGTTTCTGGAGTCTCTCTGACTTTCCGGATGATCCTCTGGTTCTGTCACAGGTCAGAAGTTACTGGACTCTCTGGCCGACACCTGGGACTTCTTCTTCTGTGATGTTCTGTCCATGCTGCAGGCCATCTTCTATCCTGTACAGGTCCGCACACACACACACACACACACGCACACACGCACGCACGCACGCACACACACACACACACACACACACACACACACACACACACACACACACACACACACAAACACACACACACACAAACACACACACACACACTCCCCAGCTAACATTCAAATTAAGCAGCTCTATCATGTTGACGTGTGTGTTGACGTGTCTGCAGGGAAAGGAGCCGTCAGTGCGTCAGTTGGCTCTTCTCCACTTTAGGAACATCATCACCCTCAACCTGAAACTGGACGAGGCGCTGTCTCGACCCCGAGCCAGAGTTCCTCCCTCCATCATACAGATGCTGCTAATACTCCAGGTACATGCACACACACACACACACACACACACACACGCACACCTACCTTCACCTCCGTTCTCCTCTTTGTGTACGAGTCTCTCACGCTGCCTCTCTTATCCACACGTCATGCACATCCGTGACATGACATGGGTGAAGGAAACAGGGTAAACCACAACAGATGGTGAAAGAGGAGCAGAAGCTCGAGAAAGAGGTCGAGAGGGTTGTTTTTTTTTTTTTTTTGCAGAGGGATCTCACAGGAAGTAATCTCAGCGTGAACACAGAGCACAGTTGTCTTCCCATGACCACTCAGCCCCCTCTGCACCCTCCCTCTCGCTGTGTTTGTCTGTCTGAACTATCCATGTCATTTAAGAGCATGACATCCTCACAAGACCAGAAAAACTTGGCAAGTTAGTTGTCATTATGAGCTTATTAGACCTCATGAACTAAAAGTTTATATTTCATGTTGCAAAGTTAAAAGCAATATGTCATGGTGTGAAAGCAGAAGCGTCCATGTGTCCATGTTTTTATACTTCGGTGAACCAGAGTACCGATGGTGGGAAAGCCCTATTGTTATCCAAGGAATTATTATTCTTTTCGTTCCTTATTTTTATCCGGAAAGAACTGTATTTTTGGAGGCTTTGCCATATTCAAAAACTCATGAAAGTTGGTACACACATCTCTCCCGGCTACAAATTCAATGGACATGTGTATCACATGTATGTACGTATACGTCAACTCAACAGGAAGTCCACCATTTTGAATTTAGTCGCCATTTTTGCCGATTCACACATGTTGTACTTTCACGAACTCCTCCTAGGGATTTTGTCGGACCCACCTGGAATTGAGTCTGTGCACTCTTAACATGTTTGGAATTAACAGTTATCAAAATAATACGTTTCCGTTGATCGGTGTGCCCGTGGCGTGGCGGCCAAAAAGTCCACCTCAGAAGGAGGGATTGAGACAGACGGAGGGACTCTAAAATCAGGAAAACATCTGAAATTCACACAGTTCTGATGGAATGAATAAACATACAACTACATTTGAATCCTTATTATGGACTCGAATAACAGACATCACAGTATGCTAATCTGCCATCATAACTGTTGCCAGTAATCAGTGTAGATTTGCTCTCACTTTTGCTGAGACAAACACTGATCCTGACTCACACACTGTATGACGCTGGAACAGTCACCTGTGGTGATGCTGAAACTAGACACGGTGGGATCTCTGGTTAGTTAGAAGAGACATTGAGGAGGCAGCGTGTGTCCGCAAAACACCTCCAAAATTTAACAATAACAATTTCCTCTTTTTCAAGTTACAAGATGGTTGAAACCTTATTTAATGTTAAGTGGTTGAATTGTTGAAACTAAAAGGTCTAAATTCAGTTACATGTTAAGCAGAAGTGTTGGTCGTCCCAAATTCTCCTAAATTCACCAAAAAGTCAGTCAGCTGTTTGTTGAAGTTGAAAGTTGAAAGTTTTATGTTGAGCTTATTCTTCTTATTTAACTGTGGCTTGGTACCAGCGCATCAACTTTTATAAGTGTATTTAAAATAACTTTTCACTTTTTCAATGATTTTCTTATGTTCTACTCTCATAGCAAAAAGTGCTTTATTTTTATAGCTAACACACTAATACTAATGAGAACCTTTTTCTGTCCAAATAATTCAATGAAAAGCTTGTGAAGTTGTGCAGCTTCATGTCATACTTAAAATGTATTTTCAATTACAATTTTAGCAGCAGTAAAACACTCTCTCTCTGACATGGACACCTCTTTACATATTAATCTAAATTCTCAACTTTTAACCAGTTGTGAGCCACTTGTGAACTTTTTTGTGCAAGAACTAACATTAACACTACTGTTCAAGTAAGCGTCCAATTACTTTTGAACCCCTCATTTTTGGGCATGTTTTTAAATAGCTTTATCTCATAAATATTATTATGAACCTCCACAAATTAAAGCTGAAATTCATCACTTTAATTAAAATTCATTTATTTTATTTTGAGCTGAATTTGTTGAAGAACACGGCTATAATAATCTATTTAGTTAATTTTTTTTATTTACATTTATATTCAATGTTTACATTTATGTAAAACAATGATGAATTTTTAAAGGTGAATTGATGTGATTGGCCCCTAAAGAGTAATTTCTGGTGGTCTTTGGGGACAGTCGTTGATCCTGTTTCAGTTTAAATGATTTCGGTCTCTTTGGGGTTCAAAATGTCCACTCTGGTATTTAGGATGACGAGTCTGGTGTTGGCCATGTTCCCAGCGTGGCGTTGTTCCTCTCCAGCGGGTGGTGCTGTTGTCCCTGTCGGACTGCTCTATGTGTCTTTTGCAGTGCCCACAAATGTTGTGTGCCGTCCCTGCACCAGACCACTTCTTGTAAGGGGTTGTGTCGGGGAGTCTTTGGTCGTCTCGGTGCTGGTACCTGGGATGTCCGCTCAGTGCTTCTGCAGGGGAAAAGTCTTTATCTTGGTCTGATCTCCAGTTTCTGTGACTGCGTCTGAAGACCTTCCTCTCTTTCATGTCCATCACTTGTTCTCTACTGTTGTGGTTGAACAGGCCTCCTTGTTCTGACTCTTCTGTCAGTTGTGCTTCTTCTTCACCGCCCACTGAATCAGAAAATGTCCTTTCAATAACCAGCAGTTTATATCTGCGATGTTTCTGTCGCGCCCAAATACCAGCTGAATACTTGTTGGGGCCTTGGTCTCGGCGATGACGGACAATAACGACTTTCCTGCCTGACGCCTTCATCTCTGGTGCTTCATCGGTGCAGCTGTCAATGTTGCTGCTCTGAGATGTCTCATTGCGTCTTTTTGGCTTGGATATGTCACCTTGTGCCAGGGACACATCTTCTTCTCTGTACGTTGAATCAGAGAGTCCTCGGTAGCGGGCAAGCAGCTGGTATCTTCGGTGTTTCCGCCGTGCCCACATACCAGAAGAATCCTTGCTGGGGATGGAGCCCGGGTCTCTGCGACGGTGGACGATAAAGACTTTCCTGCTCATCGTGTCCATCACTGGTGCTCCATTGGTGCAGTCGTCCATGTTGCTGCTCTGAGATGTCTCATTGCCTCCTTTCGGCCCAGACCCGTCTTCTCTTTTAGACTCTGAATCGGAGATTCCTCGGTAGCGGGCAAGCAGCAGGAACTTGCGATGTTTCCGCAGTGCCCACAGACCAGAGGAGTCCTTGCTGGTGATTGAAACAGCGTTTCCACAAAGGCAGTCAGTTAAGGTTCTCCTGCTCTTCTCGTTTATCACCGGTGCTACACTGGTGCAGATCCCTTTGTCTTTACTCGGAAACGTTCCAATGTCAGCTTGTGTCGCGGGTAAATCCTCCTCACCATTCACTGGATGGGAGATCTTGCGGTAGCGCGCAAGCAGTTGGTACCTGCGCAGTTTGCGAAGTTCCCACAAACAGGAGGTATCTTTGCTTGGATGCCGGTTTCTGCGGCGTGTTTGCTTGCGTTGTTCTTCCATGCGTTCTCGTCAACGAAGCTTGCTGTTGTGCGATGTGTTCTTCAGAACAACTGTAAATGTTTTCTGACCACTTATTCTGCTGTGTTTATACTGTTCTGCTGTGACATCACTCTGCTGTGACATCATCAGATTCTCTTCTTTTAATCTCAGATGAACATTCTACAGAATGCTTCAGAGGCGGCTCTTTAGAGCTCCGTGGTTTCTCTCAGTACTTGAATAACAAGATCATGTGTACATCACTGTGGATTACAGTTTGTCCATGTTGTGATAAACTCTGAGAAAAGCAGAGTCATACTTACGTTGACACCTGGAGGCAAGTTAGAGTCGCTGGTTAACCCACCCTGCACACCGTTGGACAGTTGGGTGGCTGTGGCTCCATCTCCTCCTGTCTACAATGGGTCAAGGTTTCCATGTGTGAAATTCTGAACCCATTCTGAAAGGTAGGTAGACTATATAGCCTTACACGGTTGCTTCCAGATATCAATGTCTGAGTGTGTGTGTGAGTGTGAAATTACTACAAACAGAAATAACAGATTCATTTTTAATCAAGTTTTTTCCCCTATAAACTGAATTTTGGTACATTTTTAATTAAATGCTAGACATAATTATAATTCCGTTTTTTTTGCTTTCATTGGTGTGTATCCATAGGTTCCTACTGGATGAACTGTGTTCTTAGTAGTGTGCTTGCATGGTTTCACCTGTGTGTGAAGTTCACCAGCTGCAGATCCATCAGTGTTTGAAAGTTGTAGCACCTCTTTCCTTTTCTGCAGCTATGGCTTCGACAGTTGAAGGTTTTTGTTTTTTTTCAGTAAAGTGTATCGAAATTCTTCTGGTTTCCCAGGTTGGCCTGTGCATTTGTAGCAGAAAGGTCAAAGCAGCCGGAGTAACTGAATGAGCTTTTTTATCGAATCATTTAGACAGTTTTCTCTACTGTTGAGTTTAGTCCTAGTGTAGTTAAACCAACCTGTAAAATTGATTCAAAAGAAACAACCTAAAAGGGCAAAATCCCTCACTGACCTGCAGACATATGACGAGTATCAAAAGGTTTTCAACAACTGCTTCTAATGAGGAGGGCTCAAGTTGTCAGAAAATAACTGAAAGTCATGTTTGAGTGATCATTTCTGAATCCTTTACTAACAGCTGTTTTTCAGTCATTAAGAATTAAGAATAAAGGTTTTTGTGACTGGAAGTGAACTTTCCTTTTATCATTTAAAACCAAACGTGCTAACTTGGTATTGTCGTTTCTTTTAGGTACCCCAGCTGATAAAATGGCTTTTCCATGAACCCTTTGAGATGATTCGACAGTACAACAACCATCCAAATGTTTTAGAAGAACCTCAGGAAGGATTTTAATGTTTCTTGAAACACCTATTTGGGTTTATTGGTAACATTAGAGGAATTTAGAGATATGTAGAGATGTTTTAGCAACGACTTTGTCTCCCAAAGAATTAAAAAGAAGAAATAGTCTCTTCAGCTTACTGAGCAGAAGACTAACTAATCAGAGCTCGCCCCTCCTGCCTAAAGAGTAGACTTGTTAAATTGGGTGTTACTTCATCAGGGGTAAGATGCGGGGTGGATAATGAATGGTAGAGGATTAAGTGTTTGAATCATCGACCCAAATCTGCTCCTTCCAGATTCAGACGGAGAGGGCAAGACAATTAATTTATTCCCTGTTTTATTCATTGTGTACAGATACACTGCAGAGTTGTTTTTAATTGGGCTTTTTTTTGGTTTTGGCCACAATGAATATTTACAGAAGGAGAAACAGAAAACCAGGTAGGGTCAAAGGTGCGGAAGAAGACAGGAAAGCAGGGCAGCTTGGAGAAAGGTTGAGTGTAAGAGAGATCAAATGCAGTGCTGAATGTGTGCTGGTTTTTACTTCTTGTTTCATCTGTTAGTAATTTCCCTTTTATCCTGTTAATGCGCTGTGACGCCGGTCCACTGAAGTCTGCTCCATTTATGTGGTTTGTTGCTGCGCTGTGGCTTTCCTGCCTGGGCTCAGTGATTCAGAGCACTGAGACGTGATTGATCCCATGTTTTTGTTACTTGAAAACATTGCGGCCCATCTCTATTCTCCTCGTGTGAAAATGTGCGTAAAAATCTTGTTGAAGTGATTCTGAACTGAGTCCAACTTCTAAACGTATTTCATCATTTTAAATGTTTTTTATGTTGAGCAGAGCAACATAAAATAACAAAGTAGGTGTTTATTTTGCTCGAATCGATATTTCTATGTCAACGATGCATCTACATGTAACGTGAACGATGTCGCTCCAAGTGATGAATCTACAGAGAATTACATCTCGACGGTTCTCCTCAGCTCGATGGGTCTTTCAGCTCGTTGTTTTGGTTCAGTCTCATTAGTGTTATTTCAAGCTGAAGCAGGAAGTCCTTGTAAAGCCACTGTACGCTCATGCCTGCAGCACCAAACATCAGACACGGTTAATGACGAGCTGTTGTGCCTGGTGGAGAATTTAGCTGCTGAAGAGACAGAAACTTCCCTCTGAATTTGGTGGAAATCAGGCCAGAAGTAGAAGAAGAGTGAATATTGGTGACACACACACACACACTAATGCTAATGCTGCTTTTGTGTCTGCTGCATGGGTTAGCAGCTGTTTGCTGACACATTTGTCAATTTAGTGACGGGTGATACACGTGTTATTATAACACGTATACTGTTAAATACGTGTTATTGTTCTATATGCAGTTTGTAACACTTTTCCCAAGTGCCAAAAAAAAAAAAAAAAATCAACTGATGCAAATTTAAGATGCAACCAAAGAGCTGAAGAATATTAGCTTGTGCACAAAAGCCCTTTGTACGGACCGAGTATTCTATATAAATAAATAGTCAGAGAGAAATTAGAAATTTCAAACCTGAAGTCAGCGTGAAACTTTGTGCACAAACCAGCCAGACATATACAGTACCTGATAATTGGAGAGGACCTGTTGGGTTCTGTTTTGTCTGAGTTGTTTAGCTCCCTGCTCTCCAGCTCTTTTTTTTTTCACCATTTACACAAACGCTATTAAGTTGTAATTAGTCTGAGGATGTGCATCATTTTCCTTGTAAAGTATAATTTAAGGAAGTCAGCACGCTGGTATTATTATATATTCTGTGCAGTGGGATTTAGCAATATGTTTACATCTTTTGTTCACTTTCCTCACATACATATCTTTCTTTGTGTGCAGTATATTTCCAGTTTAAACCAGTCACATGGGTTTGTTTTGTCTGCCGCTCCATTCATTCAGTTCATTTTTGTATTATCTGACCACGTTTACATGTGTTTATACACGTCTAGGATCGGGACTAAATCCACTCAACACTTTACTGAGCTTGTCTTCTGTTGGTGTCTATAAAAAAAAACAAAAAAACATATTGTTCTAATGTTTTAACCAATGTTCATCAGAGATCTTTCATTCCGCTCGGTGTTCGATAAAATCAAACTGAGCTCTTTCTTTCTTTTTCCTTAGAAACGTCCTCGTGGTTTTAAAATGGTTTCCATTCCCACCAGTCAACAAGCAGCAGTTAACCAGACGACACTAACTGTTTGAGTGTATGTTTGTGTGTCCTTGATCCAGGGCGTCCATGAATCTAAAGGTGTAACAGATGACTACCTTCGTCTGGAGTCTCTCATCCAGAAGGTGGTCTCTCCCTACCTCGGCACTCATGGTTTATACTCCAGAGACGGATCCTCCAACCTGCACTGCTCCTCCTGCCTTTTAGGTGTGTGTGTGTGTGTGTGTGTGTGTGTGTGTGTGTGTGTGTGTGTGTGCGCGCGCGCAGAAAATGTCCAGTAAAAGTGTTTCTAAATGTCCCATGCTCCTGTGTTTGCGTGGTGTTCTGTGGCATGTTTTCAATTATAAAGTTATCAAAATAAAAAAGACAGTCTTTCTCTCTTCTTCCCTTGATCTCTTTAGAAAAGCGGTTGCAGCCCTCCTGCAAACCTGGCAACTCTCCCGCTGCCAAGAATCCAGTGGTCCGCTCTAAAAGCTACAACGTTCCCATGCTCACGCCTGTAGTCGAGTACGACATGGACGCCTCCGCGGGAGGGAGCGCGAGCATCAGGAGACACTCCGTCTGTGAGATGACTTCCTGCGTGGAGGAGAGCAGCCCCGCGGCCAAATCCGCTGCCGGCAACGCCGGCAACGCCAGCACGTCCAGCCTCGCCAACCACTCCCCAGATTCCACTGCCTCCGCTGCACTTTCAGGTAACAGGAAATATAACAAATCCACCGCCACTTCCAAAATAAGACATTATCATTTCTACGCAGGTTACTTTAGGTTGCTTTAGGTTACTTTTTAAACACGGTGCACCCGAGCAAAACATTTTGCATCCCACTGAATGCTACACAAGCTTTTTTTTTTGTTCTTTTCATATTTCTTTTCAGTTAATCAAACGCAACGCACTGTTTTGAGAGCTCTCGAAAATCTCTATGGTTTTGAAGTTGAAGTGAAACACGTTATCATTTATGTCATAATTCTATATTTTAAAAAGGCAGCTTGAAATAGATACTCGAGAGTTAAAATAAGACATCCAGAAATGTCATTAGACGTGATCGTCCTGCGTCATTTTCTTCATAATGCGCGGCACATCCAGTTAATCCCACCAGTCGTGAGGACGCATCACGTTTATCTGGGTGCGTTGAAGGTGTATTAATCAAACATCAAAAGTTTGTGTCTTTTCAATTACTTTAAAAACAAACTAATGCATGCTGCTAAACCCTTCGCAACTGAGAGAACACATATTGTAGCACAGGCAGCTGATCAAAAATGACTTTTGATTATAAAAATGAACAGTCAAACTAACTTTAGTGCACGTGTATTTAGGCCACGCCCAAATCCAGCCTCTTCTTCAGAGGAAATGGAAAAAGCTCGTGCAGAGACTGATGCGCACAGTGATAATCTTTTACATTGTAATCTTTTTAATTTGTTTTAATGTTTTGCATGTTTTGTTATCTCCTGCATGTCCCCCCGTGTGTTACAAGACGAGTGTACACGAGTTGTGCATCCGGCTACGTAGCTGCGTATTACCTACAAAGCTGTCCAGGTTTTTGTTGGTCAATCACTTTCTGCTGCCTCAAGTAAGCAATGCACCAACAATGCACCTGACCACGCCTCATTTTAAAACTAACACACCCATCTGAGCACCCATGGGAGCAAATACAATTGTTAATTAAACATCATGGGCGCTGGACAGGAAAACGTTAAACTGCGTCGGTCCAAAACTATTAAAGATACTTGCCTGGAGACGCTTCGTGCCAGGTGTCGGCTGGAGACCTTAAAACTGTCCCTGTTCTTTGTGCAGACGCTGCGACCTCCAGCCGGGACACCCGGCCCGGAGATGCAGACGGTCCCGCTCCCCCCCACCGTCTCCAGCCACAGCGCCCCTCCCCCTGCATCCTCCCTGAGCCGTTCCCGGGCGAGGACACGCACCGCTCCGGCTCGCTGGAGTTCGACTCCAAAGTGCTGACCCGAGACGCGAGCTCCGGTCCCAGCCTGTCCTCCAGTTCCGAGATCTCGACGGACCGCGTCGAGGATTCTTTGGACTCGGAGCTGGAGCCCGACGGCATCTTTCTGGACTTCTCGCGGCGCTGCTCCGGAGGGTCGACGCACAGCAGAGACAGCAGCAGGCAGAGTGTGGCGTGACACGCGCTCATTTCCTGTGTGGACGGAGTTTCCTTTGTGTGATGCGGGGATGAGTGGAAACAACACTGAGGCTCTTCACACCCTGTGACTCCTCCTGCTGTTTCCTGGAGGCTCCAGATCTTCAGGGATTCTTTCAAACTGAATTATTTTTCTATGTAATGTCCTCTACCGCTAAAAACGAGTCTAGCCTCATGATGACTAATTAATATATCAGGTTGTTTTTTTTGAAGTGTAGGACATCATCACTGGCCCTGCGGGAAGCTCTAATCACATCAGTCACTTGACTTTTAAACTAAAGTGTCTCTAATAGAATTAGTAGACAAGTAGACCACGGAGGTGTGTCGTAGGCTTTTCTCTCTCAAACATAATCGTACCGTTTCCTGTTATTGATGACAACACGTAGAACCAGTGGTGATAACACACTGCAGGAACAGGAGCTGTTCTTCCACTGTCACGTATCTTTTTTAAATCATGGATGTTGGAAAAACTCGTGCTGTCAAATTCAAACTTTTAACTTTTCATGTCTGATTTTTGACCAATGATGCACCGCAATGCATTTTATGAAATGATAATTAAAATATTCTTCTGAATTTTGCAGTTTGTCTCCATCTGAATTGAAGTCTGAATCTGGTGGCCACGTATATACTGTACATGTTGAGTATTTTGGCTTAAACTGTTGCTGTAGTTACCGAGCAGCTCAGTGGAAGAAGTGACAGGACATGTACCTTTTTTTTAATTTATTTTTTATTTTTTTAAATGCTTTTACGCCTCATTTACACAAGATCAGTGACAAAGTACACCGACAATTGTTTGCTGCTGATTTTTTTTTATGTTTGAGCAAATCCATTTGACCGGATACCATCCACATAAAAGTCAGCTGCGGCTCAGCTGGCAGAGTGGGTTGCCCACTAATCATAAGGTTGCCAGTTTGATCCCCAAGTCCTCCCGTCCACATGCTGAAGTGTCCTCGGGTGAGACACGGAACGTCACGTTGCTCCTGGTGCCGGACGACCGCCTTGCACGGCGTCTCTGCCACCGCTGGCGAGTGAGAGTTTGTGGACGGGAGGTAAACTGTTGAACAGCGCTTTGAGACCGCTACGGTGGTAAAGCTTTATATAAGTGCAGACCGTTTACCATGAAAGCTGGTCCCAGTGCTAAGCGAACCCTCAGTGAAGTCAGAGTTACTGTAGGTTTTTAGTCAAATCAAGTCGTTCGCGGCTGCAGCTACTTTCTTAAAGAAAGTTCAGTTTTGAAATTGGAAGTCTTTAGATAAAAGCTAATCGAGTGTTTCCAGTCAGCCAAGCTCCCGTCCGTCCAGTCATCGGTTCAGGATTATTGCAGTTTTCAAACCTTGAACTTCTTTCATTCTGCTTCCTGTTAAATCAAGATTGTCTCTGAAGCTCGTCTCCGTGTTGTCGCAGAGGACGCGTCAGTCACTTATTCAGTCACAGTTTTAAATATTAGTGAACTTTTCCATGACGAAATCTAGCTGAACTGGTTGTGTTGAAAAACTCCCAGAGGGGCGATTTTATTTGATTATCTTAAAATAAATAATGTCAAAGATTATAACCAGATGTTAATCAACAACAATATTTTCCCTGGAACACGCAGGACTTGTTCTACGGCTGATTCTCAGACTGGAGGTGTTTTGAACTAAACACTAACATGTATCCTGGGCTGATCTCAGCTCTTCTCCCATTGTGTTGGCATCCATTCAGAAAAACAGAAAGCCATGTGTCACAACTCTTGTCATGCAACCACAGCCTGTTTACACACAGACAAACAAACTTTAATGTGAGTTTTCCCTGTTTACACATCTGGGACAGAATCACAGTCAGGAAACAAACACTTCCTGTTTCTGCATGAATGCAGCCTTTACAAATCTGATGTGAGTTGTGTTGACGAACAATAGTGCTGTAACAAATGATCGAATGTGTTGTTTCGCTGGACAAATACACTTCTAATTTTTTAAAATATGTCTCAACTCTGATTATTAATCTCATTATTAGCTATCATCAATCCATCGATAGTATGCGAGTAATATTCAGATACTTCTCATAAACACAGATGTAAAATCTAGTCTTGAATTTTTGTCACTTTACTCACTCTTTTTTTTTTTTTTTTTTTTTTTTTTCAAAAAAAAATCCTCAAACCTTTCGCTAAACCAATAACATCAGTCACTATTTGGGTTTTGGTCCATGTTGAAGGTGAAAAAACTTTGCAGACACTGCCACCTTGTGTCATATTGTACAAAGTGCATCCTCGTTGACAAACATACTGTAATAATATTGTGTGGTAGAAAAAGGGGAAGGGAAGGAAAAGTGTCGTTTCTCTTTTTTCAATGAGTTTCTTTCTTCTTTTATTTATTTAATTAAATCAATGGTTTTTGAGGCTCGACGTTTAATACACACTCCAAATCAGCAGGTGGCGGTATGCGGAAGAAGAGCTCTATGAGACGCACCTGTTAGAAAGCATGTTGTGAAGAGGTGTGTAGAGAGGAGAAAAAACAAATGAGATAAATACGATATTTAAATACTTCACCTGGTTTCTAGTCATTCACCTTCAAAAAAAGAAGTGGAATAACGTTAGATTTAGTGTTTTTGTTCTTCATTTTAGACTATTTTAGACGACATGTCTGACTTTTTTTTTCCATAATTTGGACGACATACTATAGTATGACTTTTTTTTTTAATCATATTTTGGACGACATGTTATAGTATGACTTTATCATATTTGGGACGAAATGCTATAGTATGACTTTTTATCATATTTGGGACGACATGCTATAGTATGACTTTTTATCATATTTGGGACGACATGTTATAGTATGACTTTTTGGTCATATTTCTGACGACATGCTGTAGTATGACTTTTTATCATATTTGGGACGACATGCTATAGTATGACTTTTTATCATATTTCTGACGACATGCTATAGTATGACTTTTTATCATATTTCTGACGACATGCTGTAGTATGACTTTTTGGTCATATTTCGGACATGTTATAGTATGACTTTTTATCATATTTCGGACGACATGTTATAGTATGACTTTTTGGTCATATTTCTGACGACATGTTATAGTATGACTTTTTATCATATTTAGGACGACATGTTATAGTATGACTTTTTATCATATTTCTGACGACATGTTATAGTATGACATTTTATCACATCTTGGACGAGGTTAAAGAACTGACTTTTTTGTGCTATAAGTATGACTTCTGTTCAAAATTTGCTCAGGCAACACAACAGTGCAGTTGTCAGCGTTGTCGTCTTACAGTCTAAAGGTCCGTGGTTCGATCCCCGCCTGGGACTTTCTATGTGGAATTTGCATGTTCCTGCATAAATAATAAGTAAGAGTAAAGTATGTCGTCCAAAATATGGACAACTATCTTATGCATGTTATCATGCATATAGTCCATGATGTAAAACAAACATCATGTAGTCGTAAATGTGACAAAGTCACACTCCAGGCAAGAACATGCAATCCTCCACAGACAGAGTCCCAAGCCCCTGATCGAACCGAGTACTTCCTGATTGTGAGATGACAACGCTAGCAACTGTAAAATTGTGCTGCCTTTAGTGCATGTTTGTCTGACTTATAGAACATTTAAACTTTTTAATGAAGACAGCACAGTGGTGCAGTGCTATTGACTCCCAGTCAGAAGGTTCCAGGTTCAATTCTTGCTGTGGCTTTTCATCAGAGATGTTAACATCATCCTTTCCAGGATGGGTCTTGAACCTGCAACGTTTTGACTGGAAGACAACAATGCCAACCACTGCAACATTGATCACTCTTCCCTAACATGTTTAAAAGTTATATAAGTCAGACAAGCATGCAATAAAGACAGCAAAATAGTTGTTATTTCACAATCAGGAGCTTCTAGGTTTGATAGGGGGTCTGGAACTTAGTGTGGAGGATTGTATGTTCTTGCTTGAATGTAATGTTTTACATTATGGACAACATGCATAAGTTAGTCGTTATTATTATTATAATTATGGATGACAAACTTTACTTCCATGTTATTAGTTTTGCACATAGAAAGTCAAAGGCAGGACTTGAACCCTGGACCTTTAGACGACAACGCTGACAGCTGCACCACTTACACTTGATTGGCTTACATACATTGAACGGAAGTCATACTTATTAAATGTCGTAAAAAATAAAAAGAATATTTCATGCTATAGTATGACTATTTTTCCATATTTTGGACGACATGTTATAGTATAACTTTTTTTTTTTTTTTATCATATTTTGGACAATATTCTACAGTATGAATTTTTTTCAGATTTCGGAAGACATGCCATAGTATGACTTTTTTGTTTTCCAAAATTAATTAAAAATGATAGTATGTGAACAAAAATATCATAAAAATGTCATACTATAGCATGTCTTCACAAAATGCATAAGAAAGTCATACTATAGTAATTCGTCCAAAATGTCATGTCGTCCAAAATTACATAAAAAGGTCATAGTATAGTATGTGAACCAAAACTATTTAAAAATGTCATACTGTAGTATGTCTTCTAAATTGGCATACCAATTTCATAGTATAGTATGTCATCTACAATGGCATGAAAATGCATACAGCCAATATAGATATAATACTATAGTCCTAAATGGCATTGTCTCAGCATTTTATCAAAAATTTGAATAGCTTGGTATGTCATCAAAACTATAGCAGATAATTTGGGAGTGTACATTTAGAAATCCTGAGTTAGTGAAATCCAGAATGTCATTTTAATTATTCATTTACATTACATTACATAAAATCACCATAATGTTTTCTGATGTACTTGAAAATGCGACCAGTATTTTTTGGTACTACCACTTTGGGATGCCCAAATTTTGAATTTTACACAATGAAATGATCAAAACACCATGAAATGATGAAATGCAGAGCGACAGTAATTTTTTTCCTCCACATTTATCAGGCAAAATAATATAGAACAGTATTTAAAAACCCATTTTTAAATTGTTGACAAAAGGAAACAAACAAATTCAAAATGTAACATCTTTAATTGGGAATTCTGTGAAATCAACATTACAAACAGGTTCCTGCAGAAAGTGAGCTCAACATTCTGCTGCGCTGGTTTTTACATTCTGCCTGAAAAGATATGCTTTTTAACGTAAAAATTATCATATATTATTATGTGGAGGAGTCGCAGCGCCCGCAGGGTCGCATTGCTCACCGGTGACCACGTGACGGCAGGGCAAACATGCGGTACGTAAACGGCGTCGTAGAACATTTCAAATCTTCTGCCGGGATGAGCTTGCGTTCGTACGCCGCATGCGGGGCAAACTTCCATCGGTCCGTGTGTGCGCGATGAACAAAGTCTCCTGCTCCGTTGCGGATGCAGCTCTACGGATCTGCGATGAGGCGAGACTCCCCGTGATGCAGCGTGAAGAACGCCTCTGGCCTCAGTCCTTTATGTTCCAGGGCCTCTCTGAGACGAACCGGCGGCTCCAGGTAGTTCTGCGTGGAGGAGAGGCGACACCGAACGCGAGGATTAAAGACTCTTTCCTGAGCGTCGACATGCACGCTAACTTTGAGCTCAGCACATTTTTTTTTTTTGGGAGGATTGTGACTTTAGCATCGGCTGGATTGGAACTCTCCAGGCGTGGCAGTGAGCCACGGGCTGCATTAAACCGTGAGCTGCAGCTTAACAAACAATGACACCTTTGTTATACCGCGTTACCAGAACATAATAGCGTATCGGAGCACTTTTTTTTTTTTTTTTTTACCTCTGTCACCTCCTCTGGCTTTAATGGCGCTCTCTGAAAATAGTCAATTACAGCGGTGTTTGAATGCTTGTTGTTAGAATTATAATTCTGCATAAATGTGACCAAAAACATCAGGGTATCACACGAGTCTTGAAATTTGGTACACAGTCCTATTGGGAGAAGTGTTGGTTTAACTTCACGGCCATTTGTGTTCTTGTTCCTTATATTTTGTCCATCCAATTTATACACATTGGTTTTCCAAAATATTGTTATATCCGAGTCTATTCAGGGCGACGCCATGGTAAACAGTCATCTTAAAAGTCAATACTCATAAACCTTTGGTGAAATCACGAATGGGTTTCAAATAGTTACGTTCGTCTTACAAATAGTGAGCTGGTTGGTGATTTCGTTCTCTTTGGATGGAGCCAGGTTAGCCATGTTAACGCTAAGCTACACGTTTGGTCCATCCGCCCTGATTAATCAGACATTAGAGTGGGACTCATTTTCTTTTGAAACTGTCGGCGAAAAAGAGATTAAGTGCATTTTCCCAAATGTCTACCTTATTCATGTCCGAGTGTCTGTATCTTCTTACCTCGTGGGCGAGAGCAAAGGTTCCCCAGTGGATGGCCACAGACTGTTTGGCCTGAAGATCCTGGTGAATCTGAACCGCCTGCTCTGGATCTACGTGCTGTCCCACCATCACGTCCCTGAAAAAAACAAACAATATTTCAGTCTTGTCTGCGCCCGTCTCTGTGAATGTGGCCACATTGACGATAACAATCAGCCATGTGTAAATGGCTTTCTGTTTCTTGCCGAGGTCGGTAGTTAAACGTGGTGTTATACTGGACTACGTTGTACTGAAGTGGGTTTGATTTTCGGTCCACACCATTTTCAGAAAAACAGCTGTAATGTCTGTAATGTTATAACAATATAATGTAGCCTGGTGCTAAAACAAATGGACACCTCTGAGTGTCAAGTACAGTGATGCAATCTATTGATCTCTAATAGAAGCATTGACGAATAGATTGTACAGGTGAATATAAGGTAGGTGTGTGTGTGTGTGTGTGTGTGTGTGTGTGTGTGTGCGTCCTCACGATACCTGGGCATGTAGGCTCCGATAGGGATCGCTGCGAGATCAAACGGCCCGAAACGTTTTCCTATCTCCTGGAAGGACGCACAGTAGCCGGTATCGCCAGCGAAGAAGAAGCGATGGTTTGGACCCAGAACAGACCAGCTGCCCCATAAAGACTGAAAGAAGGACGAAGAGTCGTTCAAATGACTACACAGTCGTCACCGCGTTGCGCCAACTCGTTTTTTTGCGCCATCGAAAGTGTCCAAATAAATGTTCTGAAGATATAAAATATTCTGGTGCCATCTCATCCGATTTGTAGTAATAATTCCAATAAATGACCGTGTTGTTGTCCAGCGCCGTGCGTTTGCTCCAGTGCTGAGAGGGCGTGCAGACGAATGTGAATTTGTCATGACCCGGGAAGCATTTCTTCTCCCACCAGTCCAGCTCCATCACGTTCTCACAGCCCATCTTTGCCAGCCAGTCCATCAAACCCAGGGGCACGAACCTGTGACACACACACACACACACACACACACACACACACACACACACACAGGTTAACAGTGCAACGGGACTGCAGGAGCTATAAGTGATACACATAAGAGGTGTGTATCTTATATAAAAAACGACATATTATTTTGGACTCCAGATGAAGCATGCATACCAGCGTAGCTCCCCTCCAAAGCGGCCGTTGAGGCTGGCCACTGATCCAGCGTCCAGGTGATCGTAATGAGAATGGCTGATGACGACAGCATCGATCCTCGGCAGCTGTCGGCAGGAGGGAACAGGGGAAAGGAGCAGCCGGTGAAACAAAGTCTGGATGAAATGAAGTCGGCTCGTTCCTGAAAGGGAAGTTTAAAAAGGTAGCGAACCTGTTCCACGATGCAGGGAGGCCCCCTGTACCTTTTGGGCCCCGTAAATTGGACCGGCGAAGCTCTCTTGCTGAAGATCGGGTCCGTCAGAATATTGAGCCCGTCCATTTCAACCAGAACCGTGGAGTGGCCCAGCCAGGTGACTTTCAGACCGGGACCAGACTCAGAGAGGTCTGGGTGCTGGACAAAGTATGGCTCCATCACTGGGAGCGTATTGTCCAGGACCTGTGGGAACCGAGACGGTGAGGAAACAAGGGGAGGTCTCGTCACTTCTTTAAAAAAATGATACCAAAGTCACTGTTTGCTCCTCTCTGAACTCAGGAGATGGTCTGCTTTTCTTTCTGCCTGCAGGATTTATTCATAGTTTCATCACACTGACCACCTGATAAGGTACTTTTGAGTACTCAGTATTTATGCATGTACTTTACTGACTGTTGCCAACTATCTTTCCATCATTGAATTTTACGCCGATGACTTCATTAGTAGTCGATTAGTACGCCGATTTTTTTTTTCCAAAGTTGTATCCAACAACAAAACCCTCCAACCTGAGCCAGTAAAGGGTTAAACATTTTTTTCCTCAGGCTGCGTGAAAGCAGCCTTTAAAGCCCGTTAAGCTTTTACTGAAGTCAGCAAGATTTGCAATTGGAGCTATAAATAGAACTGACAATGGTGATGTTTCTACCGGGACAGATCAGAAACATGAGCTTGTAATACTACTCATGTTAGTATTTGACTGACAATGTTTGGTCTGAATTCTCTAAGAACATTAGTTCTGTAACAGGGCTGCATGATTATGGCTAAAATGATAATCAAGATTATTTATCAGTTATTCATTGATTTTAGGGACAATATTTTTTATTTTTCCACAAACGTCAACATCTACGCCAATCATGTTCATTTAATTGTGGAAAGCCAAAGTTGTGATTGAGATTAATATTCAATTATTGTGCAGCCCTACTCCGTAATTTAACAACAATAGCAAATGTGAAATTCATCTTCTTGTATCATCTTCAAGTGTTTAAGGGTGAATTGAGCGTGGAGTTGTTTTCTATATCGGTCACTATACGTTAAATTGGGCCATTCATGTTTGAAACATCATTTATTGCTGATTTTAGATTCCCAATATAACACTTATAATTTAGTGGAGCTCCACTGAGACTGTGATTATTTTGTCATTATGGAACAAAGCTTGAAGTGTAATTGAAAGCAGACTGAATAATTACTCACCTCCTTACCAGGAATATCGCTGTAGTTTCTATCCAGCAAGAGGAACCTGAGCACCCTGGCGTAGGAAGGGAAGCGCCACGTTGGCCAGGGGTTCATCCAGCGGCCGTGTTTGTCCCGACACGACTTCGTCACTTCCTCCTGCGGTCGAAGTAAAACGTTAAGATTTTAGCCACTCGCTGGGCGCACTGTGAGGACATGACGCCAGATAAAGAAAGTCATTTTGAAACACACGAATGATAGAAAATACACAAAACACACTGGAGAACTGGAGGGATCCCATGCTGAGGGAGGGAGTTCAAGGCCACAAAAGAGTTGTAAGGTGAAGGAGCAGGAATGTTTCTTTCAGGTAGAGGAGAGGGATTTACTGGACGGGGGGACGATGGGAAGTGAAGTGTTTACCTCCAGACAGAGGCTCTTGCGGGAGGAGCTGCTCTTCCTCGGAGTCTGAGGATCCTCCTGTCCTCCCTCGGCGCCTCTCAGCACTCCGCCATCCTGAAGATACAAAATCAAACAGTGAAGGAGTCAATCTGTATTCTCTAAAGCGTTTGAGGGCCTAAAACAATAACTTTTTTTTCATCCCAAGTTGTATTCATTTATTTTTTGCATATATATAGTTTATGTGTGTATTTGTGAATTTATTCATTGGTCTTATTTAAAAAAAAAAAAAAAAAAAAAAAAAAAATTGTATCCATCTTATTTTAATTGTATACGTATCGGTCATTTTTTCTTCTTGCGTGCACCTTTTCCCTAACTGTGCTTCTATGCTGCTGTGACGACTAAATTTCCCCACTGTGCGATGAATAAAGTCTTATCTATCTATTCATTAATTTGTTGCTTTTTGGGAGTTTTTAATGTAACAATCTTGCCCGCACTTTTATTTTGAAATTACACTCCTATGACATGTTTGGACGATTGAGGAACTGTTTAAAACATGATCGAAATCAATGCGGCAAAACCAAACACGATCTTTTTTTTTTTTGTATTCACATGTTCTGTGTTGTCTAATCTCGATGCCTTCGTTACACACCTGCAGCTGTGATAGGCTCGTAGTGGCCAATGTAGCTTCAAGCTGAGATGAGGAGGAAGCTACAGAAATCTGGTGACATGACTTCTTTCTCGGACGGCTATTTTAAGCAAAAAAATACTATTCGAAATTTGCTCGTAATTATTCAAATATAAATTGACTATTTGCCTGGTAGAAACGTGTTCTTCTTCTCCTTATGTTTAATGGCGGCTGGCAGAAAGCTTTTAGGCGCATTACCGCCACCTACTGACGGGTGTGACGCATTACAACCAGGCACAGGCAATGTATGTATGTATGTATGTATGTATGTATGTATGTATATACTTTATTAATCCCCGAGGGGAAATTTTTTTCGCCACAGCAGCATACATACAGAAGCAATAATAGAAACAATAGAATAAAATAATAGAATAGAATAATATAATAGAAAAAGCAATAAAATAAAATAGCAGTAAATAGCAGTAAAAAATATAAATATAAAATGCACAGTATATACAGTATATATACAGTACATTATATATCTATATATATTATATACAACAAACCAATAAACACAGTCAACATATATATATAGATAGATATGTATATATATACATACAGTACAGTATATATCTATATATATAATATACAAGCAACCAAGAAACACAGTCAACAGTGTTATTGTACTGTGATGGATTTTGCCAGAGGTGAGTTATTGTAAAGTCTTATGGCAGTGGGCAGGAATGATCTCCTGTATCTGTCCTTGTGACAGCGGAGCTGGAGAAACCTTTTAGAGAAAGTGCTCCGCTGTCCCTGCAGCAGGTGGTTGAGAGGATGGACAGGATTATCCAAGATGGACAATAGTTTGTTCAGCGTCCTCCTCTCCACGACCTTTTCCAGGCTGTCCAGTTTGTAGCCGATGATGGAGCCGGCCTTCTTAACCAGTTTGTTAAGTCTGTTGGTGTCACCGGCTCCAATGCTGCTCCCCCAGCAGACCCCAGCGAAGTACAAAGCACTGGCCACAACAGATGGTAGAACATCTCCAACATCTCGCTGCACACATTGAAGGATCGAAGTTTCCTCAAGAAAAAGAGTCGACTCATCACCTTCTTGTAGACAGCGTTGATGTTGGTCTTCCAGTTCAGTCTGTTGTTGATGGACACACCCAGGTACTTGTACTCCTCAACCATGTCCACCTCCTCTCCCAGAACTCTCAGCGGTTGTGGAGCCGTCGTCTTCCTCCTGAAGTCGACCACCATCTCTCTGGTTTTGGCCACGTTCAGGAGCAGGTGATTTCTTCCCGCCCACTCCACAAAGTCCTCCACTACTGCCCTGTACTCGTCCTCCCGTCCATCCCTTATACATCCTACCACTGCAGAGTCATCAGAGAACGTCTGCAGATGTCAGGACTCTGAGTTGTACTGGAAGTCAGTTGTGTATAAGGTGAACAGGAAGGGGGACAGAACAGTCCCCTGAGGAGCTCCAATACCACTGACCACCGTATCAGACAGCACACTGCCCAGACGGACAAACTGTGGTCTGCCTGTCAGGTAGTCATTGATCCAGGAGACGGTGGACGTGTCCACCCCCACCACCCGCAGCTTCTCACTCAGTAGCAGTGGTTGGATGGTGTTAAATGCACTGGAGAAATCAAAGAAAGTGATTCTCACAGATTCACCGGTTCCGTCCAGGTGAGACTGAGCTCATTGCAGCAGGTAGATGATGGCATCGTCCACTCCCACACGAGGCTGGTACGTAAATTGCAGAGGGTTCAGAGAAGATTTCACCAGCGGCCTGAGGTGGGCCAAGACCAGCCTCTCCAGCACCTTCATCACATGAGATGTGAGGGCAACCGGTTGGTAGTCGTCGAGGCCAGATGGAGTCGTCTTCTTGGGGACAGGAACCAGACAGGACGTCTTCCACAGCACCGGGACCTCCTCCTGCTTCAGGCTCAGGTTGAAGAGGTGTTGTAGGATCTCAGCCAGCTGGACGGCACAGGTCTTCAGGACCACGGGGCTGATTCTGTCAGGTCCTGCAGCCTTGCGCTGGTGGATTCTCTCCAGCTGTCTCCTAACCTGGCCAGTCGTCACAGAGAGGGGGGTGAGGGGTGTGTGTGTGTGTGTGTGGGGGGGGGGGGGTCGAGGTGTCGATGGAGGAAGAGCCCTTTGAGATTGAGGGCTCTATGCAGTTCACCAGGGGGCGCAGAGGGGGGAGGGGGGAGGCAGCAGAGGTGTTTGGGAGGTGTGAGGTGTGGAGGAGACAGATGAGGGTGGTGAACTAAACCTGTTGAAGAAACAGTTTAGTTCATTTGACCTCTCCAGGTTCCCCCTGATTGTCTCTCTCGCCCCTTGAAGCCAGTAATCTCCTTCATACCGGTCCACACCTCCCTCACGTTGTTCTGCTGGAGTTTGGCCTCCAGCTTCCTCCTGTAGGAGTCCTTGCACTCTCTCAGCTTCTCCTTCAGGTGGCGCTGCACTCTCCTGAGCTCCTCCCTGTCCCCAGACCTGAAGGCTGCTTTCTTCTTATTAAGAAGAACTTTCAGGTCACTGGTGATCCACGGTTTATTGTTGGGGAAGCATTTTACAGTCCGGGATGGTACGGTGGTGTGTTCACAGAATTTGATGTATTCTGTGATACAGTCCGTCATGCTGTTGATGTCCTCCCCATGTGGTCCAAACAGCACATTCCAGTCCGTGGACCCAAAGCAGTCCTGCAGGGCGTCTTTAGCCTCCTGTGTCCACCTCCTCACAGTCCTGGTGGTCACAGGCTGCCTCTGCACCAGGGGGACATACCTGGGAGTCAGCAGGACCAGGTTGTGGTCTGATCTACCAAGGAGGGGAGGGCAGTAGTACTGTATGCATCCATGGCATTAGCATACAGTAAGTCCAGGGTTTTATTGTTCCTTGTGGGGCAGTTCACATACTGGTGCAAAGTTGGCAGTACTTTATCCAGACTGGTTAAAGTCTCCAGTAACTGCCAAAAATGCACCGGGATGCTTCGTCTGAAGTTTGGACACAGTGGAGTGGATGGTGTCCACTGCTGCCTCTGCGTCAGCTGATGGAGGAACGTACACAGCGATAACAATGGCGGACGAGAACTCCCTCGGCAAATAATAAGGGCGCGTCCCCACAGCCAGCAGTTCAATGTCCGGGCTACAGAAACGTTCCTTCACACACACGTGGTCGGGATTGCACCACCTCTCGTTCACATAGACTGCAATCCCTCCACCTTTCTTCTTGCCGCTCCGAACAACGTCTCTGTCCGCCCGAACAGTCCTGAAACCGGGTACGGCCGCGCTGTGGTCCGGGAGATGTGAGTGCAGCCATGTCTCGGTGAAACACATGATGCTGCACTCCCGGTACTCTCTCTGGGTCTTTACCAGCGCGCCGAGCTCGTCCGTTTTGTTAGCCAACGACCTCACGTTCCCCATTAAGATCTCCGGTACCGCTGGTTTATATTTCCTCCTTTCCGCCTTTAGCTTAGCTCCAGCTCTGCAACCCCGCCGTCTTCTCCGAAGTTCAACGGGGATCTCAGGCATCGCTCCGGACAGCAGCAGTAGAGAGCTACTCAGCGCGATCAGCTGATCACACGAGTAAACAATAACAGAGCCCCCAGCCAGAAACGTGGAAAAATTACGGTCCATTACGGACCGTTAACTTAACACGAGAGAAAGAAAAAACAAAAACAAAAACAAAAAAACAAAACAAAAAAAGAAAAAAAAAACAACTCCGAAGAGAGGAGAAAGGCTTAAAAAATACTAATAATACTAGTAACAAGGGGAGGGGAGCTGCTGTAACAGGCTGCCGCTAGCGCGGCGCCATCTTACAAAATCAGCGGAAATAAGGAAGAACATATCCAAATTAAAAAAAAATTTTTTATATTTGAACAATTATTTGAATATTTGAAAATCATGTCCCATTCCTACTTCTTTCCAACTCCCCCAGATGAAGACTATTGATTTATCAGGATTATGACCATTATTGTTTTATGGGACTTCAGGGTGAGGTGGTCCATGTTTACACAGCATGCATGAAACAACAGGGTAAGAAAGCATATTGCAAAGTATCAAAGTAGTAGATTTGATCTTCTTAACATCGTAGTTTCATCAGGCAGACCCACGTCTATATTAATCTGCCCTCACATAACTAAATAGCCTCGAGTAAGTGCAGTCAGATTCTATTTTCCAATGTCCTTATGAATTCCCCTTCACGTCTTTGAGTTCAAGGAAAAGTGGTTAGAAAAAGAGTTAGGACGTCATTTCTTTGACTGTTTTACCTCACCCTATTAGTCACATTTTGCTCCATCTGAGGCTTTAAACGACTTATCTGCCCACGTATAAAACAGTACTCCACAAGACCTTGGAAGACTAAACTTGGCAGCGTCGGCGGTCATCGTGAGTAAATAAACTCAACCGCAGTGACCGTAAATAAACCTTTTTCACAGAAGACACTGACATTTCCTGGGAGGACAAGCAGACAACAACTGTGATTATTTTTCACAGCAAATTTGTCAGCCACATTTAAACAGCTAAAAAAAACAAACAAAAAAAATCAGGACTCAGAAGGCATGCACTAACTTACACCCAGTATTTGATCCCCTCAAACAGTTACCACATCTTTGTTCTATATAATTACAACTGCTGAGCAGCAAGGTGTGCGTTACCTCCATCAGGCCTTTTCTCTCCTCGAGCGCCGCTCGGTCTGAAGACGATGTCTGCTCCATGGCCTCGCCGCCGCCGCAACTGGCATGGACACACACAGAGTTCACTTTTCATAACTGCTTCACAGTCAGTTGATTTAGTGTGACACACACAGAGCTCTGCTGAGGCAGCCAGAGGTAACGTGTCCGGCTGAAAAAGGTGCACCGGAAGCTGCTGAGGACGAGAACAGCGTTACGCATCCATACTAACGAGCGGGACAGCGGAGAGCTCAACCAGAATAGTTTGCGTGCGAGACGAAGATGATAATCAGACATATTCAAATGCATCAGGAGGGGATATTTTTGTGCTTCCACAGAGCACTAAAGTCAGCGGTAAACATTTGTTCGAGCCTCCCTGAACTCGACGGTACTGTCTCGGTGCATTATTACTGACATCAACTCGCTGGCAGGAAGGATTAAGCCACGCGTTGCTCAGCGGGCGCGACTCTTGTGTAATATTGAGTTGGAAGGAACTCGTGTGCCGACGCATTGCATGATGCAAATATCAAGACGGTATTGCAATGCAGAAAACGCCGCATTAATCATTAATATATGGTGATAGGGGTGAACATACTTCTGGTGAACCATTTCAAGGTTACCCGTGCTCAACGCATTGTGGGTATATCCACCTCAAACATGTCGGTGCGGAGTTCGAGTCCTGCACTGAGCTACAGGACTGCTTTTACAGCATTTCTTCTACACGGAGCAGACTGGATGCAACTGAAGGGGATAAAAACCTCCAGTAGGAAAAAGATGCAACATGTGACCAGTATCTTTGACAATTTAGTTTGGAAGGAAGAGAAACACCTACACGTACAAACATTCACACACACACACACACACACACACACACACACACACGCGGCAACACAAACAACAAAACACGAACCTCCCGTCGGACCAGTTAAATCAAAGCCTCTGATTGAGTCAGTCGGACGTGTTTGTTTTGAAGTTGTTTGATAAGAAACGCTGGACACCGTCCTCCCTATTTATGGAGGATAACCAGTTACAGATAATCATTTGTCCTCGGAGGAAGAGCGACGTATCCACGGGCGTCAACTAACAAATTAATGATAACAAAGCTCTCATTAAATTAGTTACCTTCGACTACAACTACATTTATTGAAGTGTGTACTTAAGTAAGATGTTGAGGTTCTCGTACTCCATTTGATGCTACTTTACTTTCACGCCACTAAATTTCAGAAGGCCACGTTTTAATTTCCACTCCGCTTTGCTTCCTTTTCAGATAAATATTCGACACAATGAAAAAGAACACGTTGCTGGAGATTAAATCGGTGGTTTCCAACCCGTTTTGCTTCTGACGTCTTATTAAAAAGGGAGGTTGTAAACAGCTCCACCAAATAATGAGTTTTCCCTCCAAACTTCCCTCTCGTGGCTCGATTTCAATAAAAGTTCAAATGAGCCGATATCTCAGCAAAAAAAAAAATCAGACTAAAGAAAAAAAAAAAAATCCACAAAACTGCAAACAGATTTGCGGTGCAGAACTTTTTTTATTTTCCTTTTCCTCTCCCAGTAATCATCTGACGACTCCTCACATTTATCTGCTGATCCTTTACATAACAGTGGATACAAAATAGTTCAAACCAGCTCCTCTGGCATCATCTCCAACAGGGGTGGCCAACCAGTCAGAGACTAAGAGCCACATTTTTTACTGTGTTACCGCAAAGAGCCACATCATACACATGGGCACACATGAACATCACCCCATCCCTTCCTCACACACACACACACACACACACACACACAGACCTCTGCTCAGCCAGATTTATTGTAAATGTCACACACCAACATGATAATGACAGAAATGGACTCTTACAGTACTAAGACCACAGGCCAGTCATTTTCAACAATGAACATTGTGTGCACTGTCTCACACACACAAACTCTCAGATTACACCAAGTCCACAAACAAAAATATAATAATTTACAATAGCGTTTTTCTTTTACTATGCATGTTGCTTAGTGCGACTTCTGGCATCCCTTGCCTTGAACAATCCTCTTCAAATCTGGCTTGTATTCTGTTGTTGCCACTCGAAGCAATTCTTTCTCATGGGTGTCAGTCAGAAAGATCGATGCTTTGATTTCACGTGTTTCAGGGTAGAAAACACAGACTCAGACGTATGTTGACCCAAACATTGACAGTATCTTAAGCGCAGCCCGTTTGACATTGGGGTATTTTTCCATTGGCACACTTTTCCAGAACTCAATGGTCCCTTCCCTTAAAGCAGGTTTCAGTTGGTCCTCCTCACAAAGATCGATCATCTCCAACTCAGCCGCGGCTTCATCTGTGACTAGCGGGGCTTTCAAACAGTCCGTCTCCGCATTAAATGGGTCGACGAGGAACATCTGTGGCCTTTTCAGTTGTAGATCACGGAACCGGGTCACAAAGCTTTCGTGCAGGTTTTCAACCAGTGTTGCATATCTGGCTTTTTGCTTATTCAGGGCGGCGCTGGTGACTTGCCCGCTGGCTTTTAGCAGAGTGGGAAAATGCGTTAAATCTCCCTTTTGAATATGCGCCTTGAACAGCTTCAGTTTGTTGACAAACGCAAACACACTTTGCACCAGGTCAGGCAGCATTTTTAACTTACCCCGCAGGGTCAGGTTCAGTCTGTCCAAGTGACACAGCATGTCGACCAAAAAGGCCAGATCCATAATCCACTCGACGTCCGAGAAACTGTACCTGCTTTTCTGCCTGACTTTTCAAAGTGTCCAACTTGTGCTTGCGAAGTTCAGTCCCTTTTGGAAATCCCTTATCGATGTTAGCGTGGAGTGAGCTGAAGTGGCGCTGAAGATTTGAAGCTTTGAAATGCGCTGATGACGTCTGACATATCAGGCAGAATGGCTCGCCATTACGTTCAACAAAAAAATATAAACTCTCCTACTCTGTTAAAAACGTCCTGTGTTCATCTTCATATTTTCGTTTTGCTGTGCATTTTTTCCCTGTCATTTTGAGAGCGAACTGGACACTAATTGTTTACTCAAATGATCTTGCTCCTACTGGGAAACTTTGCGGTCTTTTCATCTCACTCACATGCGCGTTTGACGAAAATACCGTATTGAACTCAAGCGAAGCGAACACGCACATTAAAACCACAAACATTACCTCCAAGAGACTTACAACTGAATGTACTATTCTGTATATCCCAATTTTTTTGGAGTGGTAATCCTGTCCTACCTCTCTGTCTAAAGTATTTTGCAAAATCAATAAAAAGATTTTAAAAGAAAAAAAAAAAAAACACAAACACAAACTTCGATATGAACGTAAGAGCCGCATGAAACCAGGCAAAGAGCCGCATGCGGCTCGGGAGCCGCGGGTTGGCCAGGCCTGGTCTACAACAATAACACAAGGGCTTCGGATTTAATAATATAAAGAGCATACTTAATAATATCAATCAGAGGGATCAGAGCAGTACTTTTACTTGAGCTACATTTTTTTTTTGCAAATACTGCATGTACTTGTTCTTGTACTGGAGTATTTGTACGTTGCTGTTTTTTGGGTATAAAGTGTCACACAAGTGAATCTGTGTCCCTGTGACATTTCCTAACAACGTCTGAGACATTCAACCGTTTCCTTTTTGAAGGTGTGCCAGCAGGCAGTGACACAAAGAGGAGAGCAACAGACGAGCGGAGCTGAAACACGGTCCAAATACAGAAATACTGCATTTCAACTCAATACTAGAGAAGCTAAATGAGTCCCTTTGGGAGAGAGAGAGAGAGAGAGAAAAATAAATAAATAAATAAAAAATAAAAAAAGAGAAAAGGAGTAGAAAGCCACCACACACACACACACATAGCTTGGTTATGTACCACACGTCGTGACACGCCACACAGCCACTGATTATTAACAACTTACCTGGAAACTTGAATGCAACAACGCGCCACCGGTGGATTTCTCAGAGAGAAGACATGTTTGTTGCATTCACGTCAGCTTGTTTTCAATGCGAGCCGGGTGACATGATCTGGAGGCTCCCCGCGTATTTCCACTGCATGACCACGGAGTATCTTGTGGCAACTACCGGCAACAGGGATCCCGGAGGCGGCAGTGAACGCTGTCTGCAGGACCGTCTATTTGTGCAGCAGCAGCAGCAGCAGTGATGTTACCAGATGTGCAGACGCTTCAAAGCGCGTGTCGAGTAACGGAGGGGGCGTTTCCTCGAAGCGCGTGTCGAGGCTTGCTTTATTTAGGGGAGGAGCCAAAAATGATGACGTCCGAAACCTCGCTGCCCGGCTGTACCACGTGACTGCTTCGGGACGCGGTTCAGATTTTGCCGGGAGGTTTGACAGCAATATAAACCCCTCAGGCTCCATTCAAAATGTGGGTTGTTGGTGGAGAGTTGAGGTCAGTTGAGAGTTTGGATAGTTTGGAGAAGTTAGAGAGAGAGAGAGAGATAGTTTGGAGATTTAGGAGAGTGAGGAGAGAAGGATAGGTGATAAGATGGAGCCAGCTGGGAAGAGGAGGATTTCCCCTGTGTGGGAACACTTTGATTTGATAACTCCTAATAAGGTAAGCTAAATCTAACTCTATTTCAGACACATTAGGTTTGCTTATCAAGAACTGTATTTTTCACAGTTTCTTATTTTATTCAAAGGTGAGGTGTTTATTGTGCTCCAAGGAGTTGGGGTACAATAACAACACCTCATCCATGCTGAAGCGTTACCGTGCCTTGCATGAGAATAAGGAGGAAACTGGAGCTTCACCCAGCCAAGGTAAGTCATTACAATATTACAAATGCACCATCACAATTTTTCCCTGTTCACTTTTGTTTATTGTGCAAATAAAGACAGGTAACAGACACTGTATTTATTCTCTTTTAACCAGCCACCAGAAAACAAGAGCTGGATGAAGCCCTCGTCTCCATGATAGTGAAGGACACACAGCCCTTCAGTATTGTGGATGATGTTGGATTCAGGGCATTTGTGTCCAAACTGGATCCTAATTATGTTCTCCCTACAAGGCAGGTATGTATGGGTGCATGCATGAAACAAATGAGTACTTTATTGTGTCTCACAGTTCAGCACTATATATTTTTTCCTTTAGGCTCTGAAGGCCATGGTGGAGGCCAAGTATGAGTCAGCTAAGGAGAAGGCTAAGGCTAAAGTGGAAAAGGTGGCTGCTGTTAGCCTTACTTCTGACATGTGGACATCCACAAAACCAAAAACTGTTGAGAAACTGTTATTTCTGAATAAAAATGAATAAAATGTCCCCTGTCCTGTACATCATTGTCCAAGTTACACAAGCATATTCAGTCCCCTCTTCCTAGTTCCACAAGCACTTTCACTGTCCTCTGCCTGCTTAAGCCCATGCCATTTTCCTAAAGTGACAGAAAAACATTATTACACAACCTGCCATATCATATGATACTACCATTTTGGGAAAATTTACACACACAGAATACATTCAAAAAATATTTTATTATGCACATATGTGATCATTTATGTACAGAAATTATTTGGTCATACATTTTTGTAATTCATAGTCATTCCCAACAGCCATAACAGACACAAAAATTCAATGCATCACATGATGTGGTTCAGATACAGCTGCCTGTGATTATACACTTGGCCAGTAGGTGGTTTCGTGTGCACATGAAGCTTCGAGAAATGAACCCTTTCTCGAACCAATTGGCTGAAGTGGTTCGATGCCTCATGAGGCTTCATCTCACCATCACTACGCAGCAGCAACAGCGGCGGCGGCACGACGGTGAGGATCATTATGAAGTCGGTACCAGCTCTGACGTCGGTGCTAAAAGCCCTCTGGTCACGTGACTGCAGGCTGGTTTTTTTTTTTTTGTTTTTAATCAAAAACTACAAACGCAGTCAGAGGGAAACTGTTGTGTAGTGTTATGAATACTAATGTACTCTTAATGAAAGAAATTATAAATTAAACATGATTTTTTTTTTTTTTTTTACTGCTACTTTCCGTTATACTCAATAATGTGGAAAATTGTCAAATAATGACAACCTCCACCATCACCAATACAAATAATAACAATAATTCCAGGTGCATCACATAAAATTTAAAGGAGCCTAATGATAGCAGGATGCCGGAGACCAGAGAGCTTAATGTCACTTTAAACAGTCTCAAAAATACCAGCCGTCATGGAGAGCGCAAACTATGCCCACACATATGTGCAGTATCAGTAACGTACATCAGTGTTGTCATTTCACTTCTTTCATTCAGTCAGTAACCTGCCACTCCCGAGTGCTCAGGCACACACTGCTGTGCTGTATATTTCATAATTGTTATATAACTTAGCAGGAATTCACTCTCAGAGCTGCATTGTATTACTAAAGTCGTGCCCATGCCTTAAAAAAAAATCATGTGCCGTGTATTGTGATGTTCAAGGCTGGGTCATGTGAGAAGTGTTATTTATGATGTCCTACCAAATACATTCAGTTGTTTACAAATTGCAGAAATACTGCACTTGCAACATAAATTCAGTTTTTCGCAGTGGAAGTATGTCAGATGGAGTTCAGACACAGTTTTACAGAAGTTATCAGACACTTACCGTAAAGCAATATAGAGGTAGAATTGAATGAAAAGCCTGGAATCAAAAGTTTGTTTTTATTTGTGTCTTTTTAGTGGCTCAAATATCTGTAAACATTTTGAAAAGCGGTGACAGACATGGATCACAATAAAGGGGAGGGGGGGGGGGCCCACATAGACCGCTTATGTATAGGACCCAGCATTTTGTGCTACGCCCCTGTTCTAGTTCCCTAAATAAAGTCCCGTTATGTCATCTGGACCGACTGCGTTAAAGCGAACAGGCTTAATGGTGGTACCTATTTACTTGGGCGGGATACCTGAGTGTAAATAAAGCGGACCACTGAGGACTTTGAACAGTTTGGACACGAGTCCACTCACCTCGAGCTCCTCCACCTGGACACGGACACCTGGAGCAGAGACACCAGATTCAGTCGCGCGGCGCCTTGATGAAACCTACAAAGCGAAGACAACCGCACAGGCTTGAGCGACATTGTTTCCTCTCTAGTTCTTTGTAACTGACCATATTTCCTTAACAGTTTTAATAAAATCAAATAATATATATATATATATATATTTTTTAAATACAACGAAGACAGCCAGAAGACAGAGTTGGACGCGTCCAGCTGTTTCAGCGTCCAGACTGCAAAAGTTGGTAGAACTTCCTGTCACGTGCTTTCACGGACTCTCGGAAATCCGAAAACTTCCTGAACATATTACTTCTGGCTTAAATCTCATCATGTCCACCGAGCTGCACGAGAAAGGCCGAGTGGACGGAAAAGTAGGTCAAAGTCTGCTCTACTTTGTGTAAACAACAACAACAACAACAAGTTTTCCAATTTGTTCTGTGAATCAGCTCCCATCACATCTGAATGTTTACAACATACTTACAGTAGGTCCATATGCTAGAAACACAAAAAAAGACAAGAAATTCTATTGAGAACAATTTGATGGAGAAATTTGATATTGCATCAGGGAGTTGGGGAAACTACAGAGAGTTTTTCTTTATTAAAGATAAACATAAATCTTATTTCTACTGCGGGCTGAAAAGAGGACCTTATATTAAAGCTTACTTCAAGATGACTGACGGAGGCAGGTTGTTAAAACAAATTAAAAAAAAAAAATGACAGCACATAACTCAATCAAACATTCTACAGTTTAACATCAGGAATTAATCTGGATCAATTTACCTGGCAGAATATTCAGCCGTGCAGGTGACTGCATGGCTGAATAGTAAAATAGTAAAATTGTGCTGCCTTTATTGCATGTTTGTCTGACTTGTATAACTTTTAAATGAAGACAGCACTGTGGTGCAGTGGTTATTGCTGTTGACTCCCAGTCAGAAGGTTCCAGGTTTGATTCTTGCTGTAGCATTTCATCAGAGATGTTAACATCATCCTTTCCAGGGCAGGTCTCGAACCTGCAACCTTCTGACTGGAAGGCATCAATGCCAACCACTGCACCATTGATCACTCTTCACTAACATGTTTAAAAGTTATATAAGTCAGACAAGCATGCAATAAAGACAGCAAAATGGTTGTTATTTCACAATCAGGAGCTTCTTGGTTTGATAGGGGGTCTGGAACTTAGTGTGGAGGATTGTATGTTCTTGCTTGAATGTAATGTTTTACATTATGGACAACATGCATAAGTTAGTCATTATTATTATTATAATTATGGATGACAAACTTTACTTTCAGGTTATTAGTTTTGCACGTAGAAAGTCAAAGGCAGGACTTGAACCCTGGACCTTTAGACGACAACGCTGACAGCTGCACCACTGTGTTGGCTTACATACATTGAACGGAAGTCATACTTATTAAATGTCGTAAAAAATAAAAAGAATATTTCATGCTATAGTATGACTTTTTGATCATATTTCGGACAACATGTGAAATGACTTTTTGGCCATATTTCGGACGACATGACTATTTTTCCATATTTTGGACGACATGTTATAGTATAATTTATTTTATTTTTTTTATCATATTTTGGACAATATTCTACCGTATGAATTTTTTTCAGATTTCGGAAGACATGCCATAGTATGACTTTTTTGTTTTCCAAAATTAATTAAAAATGATAGTATGTGAACAAAAATATCATAAAAATGTCATACTATAGCATGTCTTCACAAAATGCATAAAAAAGTCATACTATAGTAATTCGTCCAAAATGTCATGTTGTCCAAAATTACATAAAAAGGTCATAGTATAGTATGTGAACCAAAACTATTTAAAAATGTCATACTGTAGTATGTCTTCTAAATTGGCATACCAATTTCATAGTATAGTATGTCATCTACAATGGCATGAAAATGCATACAGCCAATATAGATACAGTGGGTACGGAAAGTATTCAGACCCCTTTAAATTTTTCACTCTTTGTTTCATTGCAGCCATTTGCTAAAATCAAAAAAGTTCATTTTATTTCTCATTAATGTACACTCAGCACCCCATCTTGACAGAAAAAAACAGAAATGTAGAAATTTGTGCAAATTTATTAAAAAAGAAAAACTGAAATATCACATGGTCATAAGTATTCAGACCCTTTGCTCAGTATTGAGTAGAAGCACCCTTTTGAGCGAGTACAGCCATGAGTCTTCTTGGGAATGATGCAACGAGCTTTTCACACCTGGATTTGGGGATCCTCTGCCATTCTTCCTTGCAGATCCTCTCCAGTTCCGTCAGGTTGGATGGTGAACGTTGGTGGACAGCCATTTTCAGGTCTCTCCAGAGATGCTCAATTGGGTTTAGGTCAGGGCTCTGGCTGGGCCAGTCAAGAATGGTCACAGAGTTGTTCTGAAGCCACTCCTTTGTTATTTTAGCTGTGTGCTTCGGGTCATTGTCTTGTTGGAAGGTGAACCTTCGGCCCAGTCTGAGGTCCAGAGCACTCTGGAAGAGGTATTCTTCCAGGATATCTCTGTACTTGGCCACATTCATCTTTCCTTCAATTGCAACCAGTCGTCCTGTCCCTGCAGCTGAAAAACACCCCCATAGCATGATGCTGCCACCACCATGTTTCACTGTTGGGATTGTATTGGGCAGGTGATGAGCAGTGCCTGGCTTTCTCCACACATACCGCTTAGAATTAACACCAAAAAGTTCAATCTTGGTCTCATCAGACCAGAGAATCTTATTTCTCATAGTCTGGGAGTCCTTCATGTGTTTTTTGGCAAACTCTATGCGGGCTTTCATATGTCTTGCACTGAGGAGAGGCTTCCGTCGGGCCACTCTGCCATAAAGCCCCGACTGGTGGAGGGCTGCAGTGATAGTTGACTTTGTGGAGCTTTCTCCCATCTCCCTACTGCATCTCTGGAGCTCAGCCACAGTGATCTTTGGGTTCTTCTTTACCTCTCTCACCAAGGCTCTTCTCCCACGATTGCTCAGTTTGGCTGGACGGCCAGGTCTAGGAAGAGTTCTGGTCGTCCCAAACTTCTTCCATTTAAGGATTATGGAGGCCACTGTGCTCTTAGGAACCTTGAGTGCTGCAGAAATTATTTTGTAACCTTGGCCAGATCTGTGCCTTGCCACAATTCTGTCTCTGAGCTCCTTGGACAGTTCCTTCGACCTCATGATTCTCATTTGCTCTGACATGCACTGTGAGCTGTAAGGTCTTATATAGACAGGTGTGTGCCTTTCCTAATCAAGTCCAATCAGTTTAATTAAACACAGCTGGACTCTAATGAAGGAGTAGAACCATCTCAAGGAGGATCAGAAGAAATGGACAGCATGTGAGTTAAATATGAGTGTCACAGCAAAGGGTCTGAATACTTATGACCATGTGATATTTCAGTTTTTCTTTTTTAATAAATTTGCACAAATTTCTACATTTGTTTTTTTCTGTCAAGATGGGGTGCTGAGTGTACATTAATGAGAAATAAAATGAACTTTTTTGATTTTAGCAAATGGCTGCAATGAAACAAAGAGTGAAAAATTTAAAGGGGTCTGAATACTTTCCGTACCCACTGTATAATACTATAGTCCTAAATGGCATTGTCTCAGCATTTTATCAAAAATATCACAGTTTGTAAAAAATTCAAATAGCTTGGTATGTCATCAAAACTATAGCAGATAATTTGGGAGTGTACATTTAGAAATCCTGAGTTAGTGAAATCCAGAATGTCATTTTAATTATTCATTTACATTACATTACATAAAATCACCATAATGTTTTCTGATGTACTTGAAAATGCGACCAGTATTTTTTGGTACTACCACTTTGGGGTGCCCAAATTTTGAATTTTACACAATGAAATGATCAAAACACCATGAAATGATGAAATGCAGAGTGACAGTATTTTTTTTCCTCCACATTTATCAGGCAAAATAATATAGAACAGTATTTAAAAACCCATTTTTAAATTGTTGACAAAAGGAAACGAACAAATTCAAAATGTAACATCTTTAATTGGGAATTCTGTGAAATCAACATTACAAACAGGTTCCTGCAGAAAGTGAGCTCAACATTCTGCTGCGCTGGTTTTTACATTCTGCCTGAAAAGATATGCTTTTTAACGTAAAAATAATCCAGCACTAAAACAATTCTCACGTCACGCTCTGAAGCAAATACATCCAACTAAATGAAGTGAAAATGTAAATCACCCCGTTGATAAGTAAAGAGAAAGGGTTCTTTGTGCTGTGGTTTCAGAGCATCAAAATTAAAAGTCTGAAGCAGCAACAATTCAAGCATTTGCAGCGCATGAAGTGGAGCCCAGCTCAACTCCTGCAGCTGCATTTTCTATCAGCATACTGTGGATGGGAGTTTACATCACAGCCCCAAAAAAATAGATTAAATACTTCTGTGATTTTTTTTTCGTTGGCCAAAGTACATTCAGGAAAAAAAAAAGATACCTTTGTAATGTGGCATTACACTGCACCAATCTCTTAATATCGTCAATATTCTTTTTTTATATTACAGACTGCAAGAACTGAAGTCCAGCTGTGTGTGAACGTAAAGCTGCATCACTCTGCCTGCAGGCTCCTTTCCAGCTTCAGGTTTCACATTGTTCCCTGTCCACAAACCTAACCTACAGTAATGTTAATAAGAGCACTGCTTACTAATGTCAAAGGGGACCAGCAGGATATTACTGTCTTTATTCTAATTTAATGTTCAGAAAATCTTTAAAACAATTTAGGTCACATTTTGACATAAAAAAAAAGTTTCTGCTTAATGATGACGTAATCGGATTTCTTTTCGATGGCTGTTAGTCATTTGCCCTTTTGACTCGTACATTTGTATCTGCTTAGATTAAAAAAATGTTTTTCCTGCTTAGTCCTCAAAGGTTTCTTAAGTGGTGTGAGATCATGAAACTTCAAATGAAACAAATACGCAACAAAAATGCAATTTACCATTTCACAAAAACACAGCTGCAGGAAAATGTCCTGGAACCTGGATTTGTTAAAATGGTCTCACTGATAAAATCAAGAGTTCTCCTAATCTAAATACATTTGATGACTTTTCCGTTGCATATTCTACATGCCACGCCATCCAGTCGGTACACACCCTAATATCAACATCAAATATCCGTGTCCTCCTCATGACCTGGGAGAAGAGCTCATCTTTATCACGCCGTTTTGCTGCGTAAACATCACCAAATTTAATATTGTGGAGGGGTCGCATTGCTCACCGGTGACCACGTGACGGCAGGGCAAACATGCGGTACGTAAACGGCGTCGTAGAACATTTCAAATCTTCTGCCGGGATGAGCTTGCGTTCGTACGCCACATGCGGGGCAAACTTCCATCGGTCCGTGTGCGCGCGATGAACAAAGTCTCCTGCTCCGTTGCGGATGCAGCTCTACGGATCTGCGATGAGGCGAGACTCCCCGTGATGCAGCGTGAAGAACGCCTCTGGCCTCAGTCCTTTATGTTCCAGGGCCTCTCTGAGACGAACCGGCGGCTCCAGGTAGTTCTGCGTGGAGGAGAGGCGACACCGAACGCGAGGATTAAAGACTCTTTCCTGAGCGTCGACATGCACGCTAACTTTGAGCTCAGCACATTTTTTTTTTTTGGGAGGATTGTGACTTTAGCATCGGCTGGATTGGAACTCTCCAGGCGTGGCAGTGAGCCACGGGCTGCATTAAACCGTGAGCTGCAGCTTAACAAACAATGACACCTTTGTTATACCGCGTTACCAGAACATAATAGCGTATCGGAGCACTTTTTTTTTTTTTTTTTTTTTACCTCTGTCACCTCCTCTGGCTTTAATGGCGCTCTCTGAAAATAGTCAATTACAGCGGTGTTTGAATGCTTGTTGTTAGAATTATAATTCTGCATAAATGTGACCAAAAACATCAGGGTATCACACGAGTCTTGAAATTTGGTACACAGTCCTATTGGGAGAAGTGTTGATTTAACTTCACGGCCATTTGTGTTCTTGTTCCTTATATTTTGTCCATCCAATTTATACACATTGGTTTTCCAAAATATTGTTATATCCGAGTCTATTCAGGGCGACGCCATGGTAAACAGTCATCTTAAAAGTCAATACTCATAAACCTTTGGTGAAATCACGAATGGGTTTTAAATAGTTACGTTCGTCTTACAAATAGTGAGCTGGTTGGTGATTTCGTTCTCTTTGGATGGAGCCAGGTTAGCCATGTTAACGCTAAGCTACACGTTTGGTCCATCCGCCCTGATTAATCAGACATTAGAGTGGGACTCATTTTCTTTTGAAACTCTCGGCGAAAAAGAGATTAAGTGCATTTTCCCAAATGTCTAACTTATTCATGTCCGAGTGTCTGTATCTTCTTACCTCGTGGGCGAGAGCAAAGGTTCCCCAGTGGATGGCCACAGACTGTTTGGCCTGAAGATCCTGGTGAATCTGAACCGCCTGCTCTGGATCTACGTGCTGTCCCACCATCATGTCCCTGAAAAAAACAAACAATATTTCAGTCTTGTCTGCGCCCGTCTCTGTGAATGTGGCCACATTGACGATAACAATCAGCCATGTGTAAAAGGCTTTCTGTTTCTTGCTGAGGTCGGTAGTTAAACGTGGTGTTATACTGGACTACGTTGTACTGAAGTGGGTTTGATTTTCGGTCCACACCATTTTCAGAAAAACAGCTGTAATGTCTGTAATGTTATAACAATATAATGTAGCCCGGTGCTAAAACAAATGGACACCTCTGAGTGTCAAGTACAGTGATGCAATCTATTGATCTCCAATAGAAGCATTGACGAATAGATTGTACAGGTGAATATAAGGTAGGTGTGTGTGTGTGTGTGTGTGTGTGTGTGTGTGTGTGTGTGTGTGTGTGTGTGCGTCCTCACGATACCTGGGCATGTAGGCTCCGATAGGGATCGCTGCGAGATCAAACGGCCCGAAACGTTTTCCTATCTCCTGGAAGGACGCACAGTAGCCGGTATCGCCAGCGAAGAAGAAGCGATGGTTTGGACCCAGAACAGACCAGCTGCCCCATAAAGACTGAAAGAAGGACGAAGAGTCGTTCAAATGACTACACAGTCGTCAAAGCGTTGCGCCAACTCGTTTTTTTTTGCGCCATCGAAAGTGTCCAAATAAATGTTCTGAAGATATAAAATATTCTGGTGCCATCTCATCCGATTTGTAGTAATAATTCCAATAAATGACCGTGTTGTTGTCCAGCGCCGTGCGTTTGCTCCAGTGCTGAGAGGGCGTGCAGACGAATGTGACGTTGTCATGACCCGGGACGCAGTTCTCCTCCCACCAGTCCAGCTCCATCACGTTCTCACAGCCCATCTTTGCCAGCCAGTCCATCAAACCCAGGGGCACGAACCTGTGACACACACACACACACACACACACACACACACACACACACACACACACAGGTTAACAGTGCAACGGGACTGCAGGAGCTATAAGTGATACACATAAGAGGTGTGTATCTTATATAAAAAACGACATATTATTTTGGACTCCAGATGAAGCATGCATACCAGCGTAGCTCCCCTCCAAAGCGGCCGTTGAGGCTGGCCACTGATCCAGCGTCCAGGTGATCGTAATGAGAATGGCTGATGACGACAGCATCGATCCTCGGCAGCTGTCGGCAGGAGGGAACAGGGGAAAGGAGCAGCCGGTGAAACAAAGTCTGGATGAAATGAAGTCGGCTCGTTCCTGAAAGGGAAGTTTAAAAAGGTAGCGAACCTGTTCCACGATGCAGGGAGGCCCCCTGTACCTTTTGGGCCCCGTAAATTGGACCGGCGAAGCTCTCTTGCTGAAGATCGGGTCCGTCAGAATATTGAGCCCGTCCATTTCAACCAGAACCGTGGAGTGGCCCAGCCAGGTGACTTTCAGACCGGGACCAGACTCAGAGAGGTCTGGGTGCTGGACAAAGTATGGCTCCATCACTGGGAGCGTATTGTCCAGGACCTGTGGGAACCGAGACGGTGAGGAAACAAGGGGAGGTCTCGTCACTTCTTTAAAAAAATGATACCAAAGTCACTGTTTGCTCCTCTCTGAACTCAGGAGATGGTCTGCTTTTCTTTCTGCCTGCAGGATTTATTCATAGTTTCATCACACTGACCACCTGATAAGGTACTTTTGAGTACTCAGTATTTATGCATGTACTTTACTGACTGTTGCCAACTATCTTTCCATCATTGAATTTTACGCCGATGACTTCATTAGTAGTCGATTAGTACGCCGATTTTTTTTTTCCAAAGTTGTATCCAACAACAAAACCCTCCAACCTGAGCCAGTAAAGGGTTAAACATTTTTTTCCTCAGGCTGCGTGAAAGCAGCCTTTAAAGCCCGTTAAGCTTTTACTGAAGTCAGCAAGATTTGCAATTGGAGCTATAAATAGAACTGACAATGGTGATGTTTCTACCGGGACAGATCAGAAACATGAGCTTGTAATACTACTCATGTTAGTATTTGACTGACAATGTTTGGTCTGAATTCTCTAAGAACATTAGTTCTGTAACAGGGCTGCATGATTATGGCTAAAATGATAATCAAGATTATTTATCAGTTATTCATTGATTTTAGGGACAATATTTTTTATTTTTCCACAAACGTCAACATCTACGCCAATCATGTTCATTTAATTGTGGAAAGCCAAAGTTGTGATTGAGATTAATATTCAATTATTGTGCAGCCCTACTCCGTAATTTAACAACAATAGCAAATGTGAAATTCATCTTCTTGTATCATCTTCAAGTGTTTAAGGGTGAATTGAGCGTGGAGTTGTTTTCTATATCGGTCACTATACGTTAAATTGGGCCAGTCATGTTTGAAACATCATTTATTGCTGATTTTAGATTCCCAATATAACACTTATAATTTAGTGGAGCTCCACTGAGACTGTGATTATTTTGTCATTATGGAACAAAGCTTGAAGTGTAATTGAAAGCAGACTGAATAATTACTCACCTCCTTACCAGGAATATCGCTGTAGTTTCTATCCAGCAAGAGGAACCTGAGCACCCTGGCGTAGGAAGGGAAGCGCCACGTTGGCCAGGGGTTCATCCAGCGGCCGTGTTTGTCCCGACACGACTTCGTCACTTCCTCCTGCGGTCGAAGTAAAACGTTAAGATTTTAGCCACTCGCTGGGCGCACTGTGAGGACATGACGCCAGATAAAGAAAGTCATTTTGAAACACACGAATGATAGAAAATACACAAAACACACTGGAGAACTGGAGGGATCCCATGCTGAGGGAGGGAGTTCAAGGCCACAAAAGAGTTGTAAGGTGAAGGAGCAGGAATGTTTCTTTCGGGTAGAGGAGAGGGATTTACTGGACGGGGGGACGATGGGAAGTGAAGTATTTACCTCCAGACGGTAGTCCAGACGGAAGCTCTTGCGGGAGGAGCTGCTCTTCCTCGGAGTCTGAGGATCCTCCTGTCCTCCCTCGGCGCCTCTCAGCACTCCGCCATCCTGAAGATACAAAATCAAACAGTGAAGGAGTCAATCTGTATTCTCTAAAGCGTTTGAGGGCCTAAAACAATAACTTTTTTTCATCCCAAGTTGTATTCATTTATTTTTTTGCATATATATATATAGTTTATGTGTGTATTTGTGAATTTATTCATTGGTCTTATTTAAAGAAAAAAAAAAAAAAATTGTATCCATCTTATTTTAATTGTATACGTATCGGTCATTTTTTCTTCTTGCGTGCACCTTTTCCCTAACTGTGCTTCTATGCTGCTGTGACGACTAAATTTCCCCACTGTGCGATGAATAAAGTCTTATATTCATTAATTTGTTGCCTTTTAGGAGTTTTTAATGTAACAATCTTGCCCGCACTTTTATTTTGAAATTACACTCCTATGACATGTTTGGACGATTGAGGAACTGTTTAAAACATGATCGAAATCAACTCGGCAAAAACAAACACGATCTTTTTTTTTTTTTTTGTATTCACATGTTCTGTGTTGTCTAATCTCGATGCCTTCGTTACACACCTGCAGCTGTGATAGGCTCGTAGTGGCCAATGTAGCTTCAAGCTGAGATGAGGAGGAAGCTACAGAAATCTGGTGACATGACTTCTTTCTCGGACAGCTATTTTAAGCAAAAAATACTATTCGAAATTTGCTCGTAATTATTCAATTATAAATTGACTATTTGCCTGGTAGAAACGTGTTCTTCTTCTCCTTATGTTTAATGGCGGCTGGCAGAAAGCTTTTAGGCGCATTACCGCCACCTACTGATGGGTGTGACGCATTACAACCAGGCACAGGCAAAAAACAGCAGAAATAAGGAAGAACATATCCAAATTGATTTTTTAATTTTTTTTATATTTGAACAATTATTTGAATATTTGAAAATCATGTCCCATTCCTACTTCTTTCCAACTCCCCCAGATGAAGACTATTGATTTATCAGGATTATGACCATTATTGTTTTATGGGACTTCAGGGTGAGGTGGTCCATGTTTACACAGCATGCATGAAACAACAGGGTAAGAAAGCATATTGCAAAGTATCAAAGTAGTAGATTTGATCTTCTTAACATCGTAGTTTCATCAGGCAGACCCACGTCTATATTAATCTGCCCTCACATAACTAAATAGCCTCGAGTAAGTGCAGTCAGATTCTATTTTCCAATGTCCTTATGAATTCCCCTTCACGTCTTTGAGTTCAAGGAAAAGTGGTTAGAAAAAGAGTTAGGACGTCATTTCTTTGACTGTTTTACCTCACCCTATTAGTCACATTTTGCTCCATCTGAGGCTTTAAACGACTTATCTGCCCACGTATAAAACAGTACTCCACAAGACCTTGGAAGACTAAACTTTGCAGCGTCGGCGGTCATCGTGAGTAAATAAACTCAACCGCAGTGACCGTAAATAAACCTTTTTCACAGAAGACACTGACATTTCCTGGGAGGACAAGCAGACAACAACTGTGATTATTTTTCACAGCAAATTTGTCAGCCACATTTAAACAGCTAAAAAAAACAAACAAAAAAAATCAGGACTCAGAAGGCATGCACTAACTTACACCCAGTATTTGATCCCCTCAAACAGTTACCACATCTTTGTTCTATATAATTACAACTGCTGAGCAGCAAGGTGTGCGTTACCTCCATCAGGCCTTTTCTCTCCTCGAGCGCCGCTCGGTCTGAAGACGATGTCTGCTCCATGGCCTCGCCGCCGCCGCAACTGGCATGGACACACACAGAGTTCACTTTTCATAACTGCTTCACAGTCAGTTGATTTAGTGTGACACACACAGAGCTCTGCTGAGGCAGCCAGAGGTAACGTGTCCGGCTGAAAAAGGTGCACCGGAAGCTGCTGAGGACGAGAACAGCGTTACGCATCCATACTAACGAGCGGGACAGCGGAGAGCTCAACCAGAATAGTTTGCGTGCGAGACGAAGATGATAATCAGACATATTCAAATGCATCAGGAGGGGATATTTTTGTGCTTCCACAGAGCACTAAAGTCAGCGGTAAACATTTGTTCGAGCCTCCCTGAACTCGACGGTACTGTCTCGGTGCATTATTACTGACATCAACTCGCTGGCAGGAAGGATTAAGCCATGCGTTGCTCAGCGGGCGCGACTCTTGTGTAATATTGAGTTGGAAGGAACTCGTGTGCCGACGCATTGCATGACGCAAATATCAAGACGGTATTGCAATGCAGAAAACGCCGCATTAATCATTAATATATGGTGATAGGGGTGAACATACTTCTGGTGAACCATTTCAAGGTTACCCGTGCTCAACGCATTGTGGGTATATCCACCTCAAACATGTCGGTGCGGAGTTCGAGTCCTGCACTGAGCTACAGGACTGCTTTTACAGCATTTCTTCTACACGGAGCAGACTGGATGCAACTGAAGGGGATAAAAACCTCCAGTAGGAAAAAGATGCAACATGTGACCAGTATCTTTGACAATTTAGTTTGGAAGGAAGAGAAACACCTACACGTACAAACATTCACACACACACACACACACACACACACACACACACACACACACACACACACACACACACACACACACACACACACACACACCCTTTCAAAGCCAGCGAGCCTAATCCCAACCCTTCCTTATCCTGCTATTATCCACACCAACCACAGCCCAGTGTACACCCTTCCTAACCACCACGCACTTATACTTCATGGGAAAATGCCCTTTACGATGACCTTCATCGTCGCCCCGTATTGACCGAGGAGACGGGCGCCGTGATACGGACGGCAGCCTTGGACGGACGCTCTGCTGCGCCGAGAGACGTACATCGGGTGTAGACACCAAACGCATCCGATGCAACGACATCTCTTCGGGGAACACCGTACATTAAAGCTTATACGGCGTGCTGATGATGCACTCGGCCTCATGAATGGACTTTACACAGACGCCGCGATAACAATGGAGCTCTGTGTATGACGACCAAAACAAAGATCTACGTGGACCCGGCCTGCGTGCCGGACCCGGCCTGCGTGCCCAACGCGGCGACACAAACAACAAAACACGAACCTCCCGTCGGACCAGTTAAACCAAAGCCTCTGATTGAGTCAGTCGGACGTGTTTGTTTTGAAGTTGTTTGATAAGAAACGCTGGACACCGTCCTCCCTATTTATGGAGGATAACCAGTTACAGATAATCATTTGTCCTCGGAGGAAGAGCGACGTATCCACTAACAAATTAATGATAACAAAGCTCTCATTAAATTAGTTACCTTCGACTACAACTACATTTATTGAAGTGTGTACTTAAGTAAGATGTTGAGGTTCTCGTACTCCATTTGATGCTACTTTACTTTCACGCCACTAAATTTCAGAAGGCCACGTTTTAATTTCCACTCCGCTTTGCTTCCTTTTCAGATAAATATTCGACACAATGAAAAAGAACATGTTGCTGGAGATTAAATCGGTGGTTTCCAACCCGTTTTGCTTCTGACGTCTTATTAAAAAGGGAGGTTGTAAACAGCTCCACCAAATAATGAGTTTTCCCTCCAAACTTCCCTCTCGTGGCTCGATTTCAATAAAAGTTCAAATGATCTGATATCTCAGCAAAAAAATCAAAGACTAAAGAAAAAAAAGAAAGAAAGAAAAATCCACAAAACTGCAAACAGATTTGTGGTGCAGAACTTTTTTTTATTTTTTATTTTCCTTTTTCCTCTCCCAGTAATCATCTGACGACTCCTCACATTTATCTGCTGATCCTTTACATAACAGTGGATACAAAATAGTTCAAACCAGCTCCTCTGGCATCATCTACAACAATAACACAAGCGCTTCGGATTTAATAATATAAAGAGCATACTTAATAATATCAATCAGAGGGATCAGAGCAGTACTTTTACTTGAGCTACATTTTTTTGCAAATACTGCATGTACTTGTCTTGTACTGGAGTATTTGTACGTTGCTGTTTTTTGGGTATAAAGTGTCACACAAGTGAATCTGTGTCCCTGTGACATTTCCTAACAACGTCTGAGACATTCAACCGTTTCCTTTTTGAAGGTGTGCCAGCAGGCAGTGACACAAAGAGGAGAGCAACAGACGAGCGGAGCTGAAACACGGTCCAAATACAGAAATACTGCATTTCAACTCAATACTAGAGAAGCTAAATGAGTCCCTTTGGGAGAGAGAGAGAGAGAGAAAAATAAATAAATAAATAAAAAATAAAAAAAGAGAAAAGGAGTAGAAAGCCACCACACACACACACACATAGCTTGGTTATGTACCACACGTCGTGACACGCCACACAGCCACTGATTATTAACAACTTACCTGGAAACTTGAATGCAACAACGCGCCACCGGTGGATTTCTCAGAGAGAAGACATGTTTGTTGCATTCACATCAGCTTGTTTTCAATGCGAGCCGGGTGACATGATCTGGAGGCTCCCCGCGTATTTCCACTGCATGACCACGGAGTATCTTGTGGCAACTACCGGCAACAGGGATCCCGGAGGCGGCAGTGAACGCTGTCTGCAGGACCGTCTATTTGTGCAGCAGCAGCAGCAGCAACAGCGGCGGCGGCACGACGGTGAGGACCATTATGAAGTCGGTACCAGCTCTGACGTCGGTGCTAAAAGCCCTCTGGTCACGTGACCGCACAACAAACTGTCGCTATGACTGCAGGCTGTTTTTTTAAAATTTATTTATTTATTTTTATCAAAAACTACAAACGCACTCAGAGGGAAACTGTCGTGTAGTGTTATGAATACTAATGTACTGTTAATGAAAGAAATTAAAAATTAAACATGATTTTTTTTTTTTTTAAATTATTATTATTATTTTTTTTACTGCTACTTTCCGTTATACTCAATAATGTGGAAAATTGTCAAATAATGACAACCTCCACCATCACCAATACAAATAATAACAATAATTCCAGGTGCATCACATAAAATTTAAAGGAGCCTAATGATAGCAGGATGCCGGAGACCAGAGAGCTTAATGTCACTTTAAACAGTCTCAAAAATACCAGCCGTCATGGAGAGCGCAAACTATGCCCACACATATGTGCAGTATCAGTAACGTACATCAGTGTTGTCATTTCACTTCTTTCATTCAGTCAGTAACCTGCCACTCCCGAGTGCTCAGGCACACACTGCTGTGCTGTATATTTCATAATTGTTATATAACTTAGCAGGAATTCACTCTCAGAGCTGCATTGTATTACTAAAGTCGTGCCCATGCCTTAAAAAAAAAAATCATGTGCCGTGTATTGTGATGTTCAAGGCTGGGTCATGTGAGAAGTGTTATTTATGATGTCCTACCAAATACATTCAGTTGTTTACAAATTGCAGAAATACTGCACTTGCAACATAAATTCAGTTTATCGCAGTGGAAGTATGTCAGATGGAGTTCAGACACAGTTTTACAGAAGTTATCAGACACTTACCGTAAAGCAATATAGAGGTAGAATTGAATGAAAAGCCTGGAATCAAAAGTTTGTTTTTATTTGTGTCTTTTTAGTGGCTCAAATATCTGTAAACATTTTGAAAAGCGGTGACAGACATGGATCACGATAAAGGGGGGGGGGGGGGGGCGCACATAGACCGCTTATGTATAGGACCCAGCATTTTGTGCTACGCCCCTGCTCTAGTTCCCTAAATAAAGTCCCGTTATGTCATCTGGACCGACTGCGTTAAAGCGAACAGGCTTAATGGTGGTACCTATTTACTTGGGCGGGATACCTGAGTGTAAATAAAGCGGACCACTGAGGACTTTGAACAGTTTGGACACGAGTCCACTCACCTCGAGCTCCTCCACCTGGACACGGACACCTGGAGCAGAGACACCAGATTCAGTCGCGCGGCGCCTTGATGAAACCTGCAAAGCGAAGACAACCGCACAGGCTTGAGCGACATTGTTTCCTCTCTAGTTCTTTGTAACTGACCATATTTCCTTAGCAGTTTTAATAAAATCAAATAATATATATATATATATATATTTTTTAAATACAACGAAGACAGCCAGAAGACAGAGTTGGACGCGTCCAGCTGTTTCAGCGTCCAGACTGCAAAAGTTGGTAGAACTTCCTGTCACGTGCTTTCACGGACTCTCGGAAATCCGAAAACTTCCTGAACATATTACTTCTGGCTTAAATCTCATCATGTCCACCGAGCTGCACGAGAAAGGCCGAGTGGACGGAAAAGTAGGTCAAAGTCTGCTCTACTTTGTGTAAACAACAACAACAACAACACCTTTCCAATTTGTTCTGTGAATCAGCTCCCATCACATCTGAATGTTTACAACATACTTACAGTAGGTCCATATGCTAGAAACACAAAAAAAAGACAAGAAATTCTATTGAGAACAATTTGATGGAGAAATTTGATATTGCATCAGGGAGTTGGGGAAACTACAGGGAGTTTTTCTTTATTAAAGATAAACATAAATCTTATTTCTACTGCGGGCTGAAAAGAGGACCTTATATTAAAGCTTACTTCAAGATGACTGACGGAGGCAGGTTGTTAAAACAAATTTAAAAAAAAAAATGACAGCACATAACTCAATCAAACATTCTACAGTTTAACATCAGGAATTAATCTGGATCAATTTACCTGGCAGAATATTCAACCATGCAGTCACCTGCACTGCTAAAGATTCAATAATTTGAATACAAAAATGTGTAATTATTTCTCAGCGGTAATTCTGTCATTTAACAGCATTATCATAGCCACATCTCACAACTAAAATAGTGCACATGGCTTAAAATACACGTGCCACAATGTAATGGTAGTTTTTGCTCAAGAAACTATTGAAAAAAAAAAAAAAAGATCAATATTTTTTTCATAAAAATATTAATATATGACAGAATAAACAAATTGGGAAGTTCTTTGACCTTACTTGACTCTGTAAACATCTGGCACTTGCAAAAATATCAATATCAAGAAAGTCCAAACAAGTAGACTGCGGTCAAGTCAGCCTCCACTTTTAACATAACCAAGCTATCCCCACGTTATTTTGTGGTACCTGTGTATACTAGGCATTACGGTAAGACCGCATAAGACCTATTTCAAAACAAAAGCAAAGTTCCGGTGAGCATGAGACGTGAATATAACTTCTATATAAATTGGGCTTTGGAAACAGCAAATTTCCTTCCAACATCAGTCTGAAATAGGAGAGAATATAGCTCATATCTGACATTTTAGAGGGTTTTAATTTTCAAAATCTGAATCACCTGATATTGTCCGATTGGCATATTGAGGTGGTCTAATGTCAATATAAAATGCAATTGGTCTGTGGACGTTTTATTTGTATTATTCTAATCTGAATTCAGAGAGAATGTAGCTTATATATGTCAATTTAGGGGGGGCTTTAATTTTGAAAGGCAAAATTATAATTTTTGTTTCGTCTGTTCACCTCCTATTACATTCAACCGGAACCTTGCTCTTGTTTTGAAACACGTCTTACGTGTTCTTACCGTAATGTCTAGTATACACGGGCACTATAAAACAACGTGGGGCTACCTCGACCGTGTTGACGAAGCGGAGGCTGGGTGGACCGCAGTAATAATAAGGTCGGAAGAAAATACACTTAACACACCAAGTATTTATTTTTGGTTGATATGAGGAGTGTTTTGTACAAAGTAAGTCTTGTAACTTCGCGTACGTTAGTTTTTCTAACTGAGTCAGGGTTTGCAGGACTGCTCACGTAACACTTCGGCCCTGGACACGCTGCATTAACATCCGTCCTGGATCTCAAGTGGTCAGCTCGAAGAAAGGCAGCTCACACCTGACGTCATCATGCATCTCAACGAGAAGACTTGCGATTACGTATCACTTCTCCTCTCTACATGCAAATGAACATTGATCTGTTAGACATGCATGACGTATTTTACGTTTGTGAATGTCTGAGCACAGTCCAATAAGTTCAGTTGGGTAGGTGGTCCTTCACTGTGGCCCAGAACACAATTGCCAACACACTGCTAAAGGTATTTGGCTTTATGTGTCCCAGACCACCACTGAATCTGGGCTGCGTCCAGGGTGCGGATGTTAATGCAAGGTCTATCCAGTGCCTTTGCAAAGTAGAACTATTTGCATTATTCGTTTTATTCTCTGCAAGAGAGTTATGGTAGTGTTCGAGGTGAAAGTCTATAAAACAGCTGAAAAAAAAAAGATTGCACCTGATTGTTATTAAACAACATTAAACAGACCGAAATGTTTGCTGCACCGTGCATATAATGGTAAACCCGATCTTTGTGCGTTTCTGACTCAGATGTCTGCCGACGATGTCACCCTGGGTCTGTTGAGGGAAGCCAGAGAGACGGTGAGGAGCAGCCCTCTGGGTGTCATCAACACTCCCATGATTCCCTGGTGCCAGACCACCCTGCCACTCAGCGTCAGCTGCAACGTCCAGATCAAGCTGGAAAACATGCAGAAAACCGGTTGGTGGAACCCAACTCTGACTCACTTCTGTCAGTCTCACACAACACTGTGTTACAGTTCTGCACCGATTTGGATGCCGTGCACTGTGCTTTTCACGGACAGGGTCTTTTAAGATCAGAGGCGTGGCCAATCAGTTTGCCAGGAGGCCGAAGGGTGGCCGTTTCGTCACCATGTCTGCAGGGAATTATGGGAAGTCTTTTGCATACGCCTCTAAACACTATGGGTCAATGGGCAAAGTGGTGATGCCAGAAACTGCCCCGGAGTCCAGGTCCGTCCTCATACAGGTCAGAGGTCATCTGCTGGCTGAGTGAAAAACAGACACAAGCCTTGAAAACCAAAGTAAAAAAGAGCTTATAACGTCAACAATAAAATACAGAATAATACTTGTAATTTAGTGAAGGCAGGAAATCAAATGATGTTTATGATTGTGAAGAATCAGATCCCTCCTGCTGTATAGATCTGACACATTTTATACAGATGTTAACACTTGATCCTTCTTGTCCTCAGAGCTTCGGGGTGGAGGTGGAGCGAGTTCCTACATCGTGCCTGATGAACGTGGTGAACCGTTGTGTTCATGAGGACAACATGTCCTTCCTGCACTCCTACGACGACCTGGACCTGATAGCGGGACACGCCAGGTACGCCTGTAGATCTATACGCGTGATGTAACCTCATTGAGCTAATTCTACGCCCCACTGATTGTGTGTTTACAGTCTAGGCATGGAGGTGCTGGAGGCGATGCCCGAGCCCGACGTGGTGGCGGTGTGTTGCGGCGGAGGCGGGCTGCTGGCCGGAGTCGCCGCCGCCATCAAACTGTCGGGTCGTGATAAAACGAGGATCTACGGCGTGGAACCAGAAGGAGGTAAAAACACTCGGCTCATCTCCCAAAATATGGACCGACTTTGAGTTTGTTGTGAGTTTGTGTGTCTGTTTGAACTCAGCCTGCACGATGTACAAAAGCTTCATTGAGAAGAAGCCGGTGGCGATGGACACCAAGAGCATTGCTTCAGGTCTCGCGCCACCTTTTGCAGGTATTACATCGTTTATCTGTCGGCCTTTCCTTCCTAGTATTCTGCCACGAATCAAGTTCACTTGATAGAAAGTTTGTGTGACTAAAAAAACTGACCACTTCTGTGTCCCGGGACTTCACGTTGCAGTTACCGTTCCTTCCTTTTCTGTCCATCACAGGCAGGCTGCCCTACGAGCTGTGCCAGCGATACGCGGAGGAGATCGTCCTGGTTAGCGACGAGGAGATCAAGGCAGCGGTCTCCACGCTCTACGGATCTGGGCTCGTGGTCGAGCCATCGGGCTCTGCTGCTTTTGCTGCTATTGTGAACAACAAGATCCCCGAGCTGGAGGGGAAGAACGTCGTGTGCATCCTGAGCGGAGGGAACGTCGGAAAAGACGAGCTCGGCGACTTTCCTGACTGACAAACAGACACCGCAATAATGTGACTTCTTTTCTATGAACTACAATATGTAATTCTACTAATTTTCTATGACCGAAGTGCCACTAAATCAAGCCGATCAATAGACATTTCAATACTGTCTCGCAATAAACGCCTTGATCTAACTATATTATAAGTATGCAAATTAAACAAAAACTGAACGTCCAGGTTTGAGTTATATGAAGCTGTGACATTTTATGTTTTAAAATGTTTAAAGTTCATTAAACTAGAGATAAAAAAAAAACAGGTAGTTTGACGTGATTTAAGAGAATATATAGTATGCATTTTAAATCCTGTTGAGACGTGGCTTATATTTTGGCCAAAAGTGCCTTTAGATTCATTTTTCAGCACTGATGGCATGAGGCCAGCTTTACATCACTGTCTCGTACTGTCAGAAACCTCAGAGCCCACTTTCAGCACTCAGAGGCAAAAATAAACAAAAAAGATCAAAGGAACGAGAGATGTGAAGAAAAAATTGCGGTAAAATGACGTTAAATGATGTGCTGGAACTTCTCTAAGAGCTTCCAACACTTTTTACTGCACCGTCTAACCATGATTAAGAACAGATTAGTAGGAGCAAAGACTTATGAAAAATCAGATATATTGTGGTCAGCTTAGAGACGCAGCTCGTTGTGCATAAACCCATGACTTTGTATGTATCTGACTCATCGTCTTGAGTTGTATTGAGTGCAAGACGAACAATATTCTCAGGCTTTGAATTTATATTAAACATAGAAAAACCCATTTACATCTCATGATAAAAATAGAATACATTTTCCATCAGAATATTTATGTGTTAGATCCTACTGGAGCTACATGACGTCCTTGATGGCCATTCTGCAAACAACTGCATCCAGCAGACTCCCACATTTCACCTCCTGAGGAGTGACTTTGAACAGCTGCAGTGGAGACAAAAGAAAAGGCAGTAACATTAATAATAAAAAAAAAAAATGCTCCTTAAATCTGAAAATGTTGAAGGTGTAAACAATCAGGTCTACGAATACATACACGGGTGCTTAAAAGTTTGTGAGCCTTTCTGTTCTATATTTCTACATAAATATGACCTAAAACATCATCAGATTGTAAAATAAATTCTGAGATTAGATAAAGAAAACTCAATTAAACAAATGAGACAAAAAATGTTATACTTGGTTATTTTTTTCATTGAGGACAATGATCCAGAGGGCTAATAGAAAAAAGTTTTCAAGGATGAATGAGAAAAAAATTTAATTTTGGGGTTTAATTAAGAAGTGTTATGTTTGGACAAATCTGTGAAACGTGGTGGTAGTGTAGTAATTTGGGCCAGGATAGCTTGCCATCATTGACGGAACAATTAAGTTAAATTATACCAACGCATTTTACAGGGCAATGTCAGGAAAACTGTTGGGGAACTGACAAAGAGAAAAATGGGTCATGCAGCACGATGATGACCCAAAGCACACAAATCATTCTACCACAGAACGATTAAAGAAGAGTAGAGTTAAAGTTATGGAAACGCCAAGTCAGCATCCAGACATCAATCAGGTAGAAATGTCCTGGAAGGACCTGAAGCGAGCTGTTCATGTGAGGAAACCCGCCACCATCCTGCTGAATAGCTGAAGCTGTTCTGGACGGAGGAATCGAGGAAAATTCCTTCAAGCCAATGTGCAGAACCAATAAACTAAGTTTCACATACTTTTTGCTACACAGATATTTAATATTGGATCATTTCCCTCTGATTAAATGACCAAGTATAATATTTTTGTCTCATTTGTTTATTGGCTTCTCTTCATCTACTTTTTTTTTTTTTATTTGGTTCGTGTAAAGATCTGATTATGTTTTAGGTCATATTTATGCAGACATGTATCAGAATTCACAAACTTTCAAGCACCGCTCTAGGTGTCTTGGATATCACGTCGTCACCTCCTCTATACCTTATTATTTGCAACCTGTATTTCAAATGTCTGATTTATTTAACTGTTAATAATAAAACATGTAGAGAAATATGAATCTACCAAAGTAACCGTCTATTAAAAGACACAGAGATGCACACATTAGTTCACATTATAAGGAAGGAGATGCATGAATTAAAGCAGACGTGGGGAACCTTTCTGATCTTTGCAGGGTCCGACAATGAGGACACATCTTCCACTGGAACCTGCTGTCCGTCCACCCTGGCTGTGATGTCCGACAGCAGCTGCGACTCCTCGTTGTTGTGAACCACGACCACCATGACAGAGTCGTCACCATCTGAGATCCCAAATCTTTTAAAGGCCTCTGAGATCTGGATCAGTGAAAGCATATGCAAAGTTTTAGAGCACTGCGATGCAGTGAAAGATACAAGGTGACATGTCGAAAGAGTAAACTTTAATCTGAAAATAACCACAAGTGCAAATTAACACTAAAGGTTAGGTTAGGTAGTTACTTTATTAATCCCCGAGGGGAAATTTTTCCCCCCAAACAAAGGCAAGCTGTTGTTTGGAGCCACAAGTGATATATATATATATTTTTTTTATTTTTTAGAAAATAAACAAACAATAACCTGAAACAAGGTGTTACTGTCTGTCAAAGTGACTCTAAATATGTTCTGTGATTGGACATGCGTTGTAAAAATGTCGAGTTTTTCTAACTTACATTGTTAGTAGGCGACAGACTGAAGATAATCTCCGAGTACAGACTCCTCGTCTTCATTTTTCCTATTGTCTGTAAATGAACAGCTTTGTTGGCAGCCACCATCACTTGGAAAGGATCCAGTAGCTGTGGAAGAAAACAAATCAAGGTAAATAAAGAAATATCACTGCAACTTGTCCATCTTGTATGAAAGTGTAACTGCTGTTTTTTTTTAATAAAAAAAATAATAATAATAAAAAAAAAAAATTACAATTATTAGTTAAAAACTATACAGTGCAACGAATGCGTACATTAATAGTTGATAAAATATCGCTGTAAGCGTCGATAACAGACTCACCATCGTCGGGTTGATCAAGGCGCCGTTTATTTTACCCTCCACGGCGCTCTGCCTCAAGTCCGCCGTGTTTTTTACTTCTTTGAAAAGAATTTGAGTCACTCTCTGGTCGGGGAAAAGCTCCAGGTCCTGTGTGAGATGCATGTTGGAAAAGTGTTTGACAAAATTTGAGAAAATTAGGACGAACGGACAACGCGCTTCACGTGAGGTCTGCACACGGCGGGAACCATAACACGGTGGCACCGCTGGAGCGGAAACGACTTCCTGGGAAAGAATGTTACAAAGGTAATAAAAAATAAAAAAAAATAAAATAAAAGTGATGAAACGAAATCGTATAGCATTATCTTATATAAAATAAATCACATTTATGTTTATTTTAACCATTATTCGACAGAAGCACGACGCTAAATTATCTAGCACAGCCTAGGAACTAATAGTCTCACGGGAGTTTCAGCGCCGAGCGTGTTTCCGAAGCGGACCGCCAGCTGTTCAAACCCCCCCAAAAAAACTCTTCCGTTTAGCAACAGATTTCTCCCAGTTTCTCTCTGAACTGAGGTCGTGCAGCGGGTTTAATACGCGAAATCTAACCGCTATGCGCGTCGCACACCGGCTGGCGTCGGACTGAGACCTGCTCCGCGTCGAGTCGCCGTTTCCTCGTCCAACATGGAGAAATTTGAAGGCTACGTTTTCACGGCTCTGTGCAGCACCAACTTCTTCGTGTCCTGCCTGCTGTTCTCCAGAGTTACTCGGGAGCAGAGGCAGCCGTACATGGACGAGGTTTTTCACGTGCCGCAAGCTCAGAAATACTGCCAGGGAAAATTCAACGAGGTAAAGTCGGACGTCTCTCGGGTGTGATTTGTAAACGTGGGAACGAAGTCCCGTCGGCGGATTAAAGGCTCACCAACAGCGCGGCTTTTGTCCTTTTTTTTTTTAATTGAAGTGACGTGGCAGCTTGGAGAGGTTTTAATCTCCGGACATATGGAGGGGGCTTTTAGTAGGAGATGTAAAGGACGTTTAAAGCTCTATTGATCTCCTGAACTTTACATCACTCGTGAATGAATGAATGAACGCCGTGATTCTGCCTGATGGTTGACTAAAATGCTAATTGGAGTTTAAAATGACTTAACTCATGTCCGTTTTTGATTTGCGCAGTGGAACCCGATGATCACCACCCTGCCGGGCCTTTACCTCGTCTCCGTGGGAGTCATCAAGCCTGTGGTGTGGCTCACCAACCTGACGGGCGGGGTGGTGTGCTCCACGGCCATGCTGCGCTTCGTCAACCTGCTCTTCAACTGCGGCAACCTTTACCTGATCTATCTGCTCATCTGCAAGCTGCACGTCAGGGAGAAGGTGAGGTCACGGGAGGACGAGGACAACGGCCAGTCATCTTGGTTTTTCCTCTGAGTACAGTCATGTTTCTTCTCTCTCTCTCTCTCAGAGTCGAACAACCTCACGCCGGATCCTGTCGGCGCTGTCGCTCTCCACCTTCCCCGTGCTCTACTTCTTCAACTTCCTCTACTACACCGACGCTGGATCTACTTTCTTCATCCTCTTCACCTACCTCATGACGCTCTACGGCTGCCACAAGGCCTCGGCGCTGCTCGGCGTCTGCTCCGTGCTCTTCCGGCAGACCAACGTCATCTGGGTGGCCTTCTGCGCGGGCACTCTGGTGGCCGCCAAAATGGACGAGGCCTGGAGGGCGGAGCAGACCAAAAAGAGGGACGATAAGGTGCCGCCGCTGTCCCAGGTGCCTCTTTCGTTTGGCGGAGCTAAGAAAGTGCTGCTTTTCACCCTGGAGTTCTTCACCTCCCCCGGTCACGTGAAGGCGGTGCTGCTGGTGGCGTGGCCTTACGCAGCCGTCGGCGTTGGGTTCCTGGCGTTCGTGGCGCTGAATGATGGGATCGTAGTCGGCGACAGGATGAGCCACGAGGCCTGCCTGAACTTCCCCCAGCTCTTCTACTTCTTCTCCTTCTCCCTCTTCTTCTCTCTCCCCGTGTCGCTGTGTTACCACCGCGTCCTCCGCTTCCTGCAGGCCCTGAAGAAACAGCCCGCGTTCTTCCTGCTGGTCACCGCCGTCTCTCTGCTCCTGGTGTGGAAGTTCACCTTCGTGCACAGGTACCTCCTGGCGGACAACCGCCATTTCCCCTTCTACGTGTGGAAAAAGCTCTTCCAGAGGCACGAGCTGGTGCGTTTCCTCCTCGTCCCGGCGTACGTCTTCGCCGGGTGGAACTTCCTGGACTCCTTCAAGTCGCGCTCGCTCTTCTGGAGCTTGGCCTTCCTGGCGTGCCTCCTGTCCGCCACCGTCCCCCAGAAGCTCCTGGAGTTCAGGTACTTCATCGTTCCGTACCTGATGTACCGCCTGCACATGCCTCTGCCCTCTCTGCCCAGACTCGCGGTGGAGTTCGTCCTGTATACGGCTGTAAACGCCGCCACGATTTACATCTTCATCACGAAGACCTTCCGCTGGCCGGACAGCACGGCCGCACAAAGGTTCATGTGGTGAAGAAGAGAGGATTTTTTTGTTTTGTTTTTGGAGGAGGATTTTTTTTGTACTACTGCACAGTAGGACAAAGTATCAGGGCTGCATTAAGGAATACAAAAAAAGAACCATAATGATGGATTTCATCTTTCTTTTTTTTGTACCATTTCACCAATAAAGTGGAAATTTTGAGAATAAAGTCAAAATGTTGTAAGCCTGGCACTAATACTAAAATAGAAAATAAAATGTTTCACTTTTCTTTTTGTTTTCCTGAATGTGGCCCTAATACTCATTGCATTACAGAGCATCATTACATGAGACATTTCAGAAATCAAATCAAAGAGTATCCAAACGGTGTTGAAAATAACAGGGTTTGGTATAACTCGGACTGAGAATCCATATTTCTAATTTATGTGCGACATGAAATCAGAAGCATTTGTCAGATGTTAGAAATGTTGAGTGATGTTCTGTGAAAAAGGCTACAATCCTAAAAAAAACAAAACAGGTCATGCCTATTTACTGCGACTGAGTTCTTAATTACAAAAATAACAATATTGTAAAATCATCAGTACTGGTCTGAAACATTACGGTCTGTTTGGAGGAGAATTTACTGTAAATAAAAGTTGTTTCTACCTAAACACTTTTTTTTGCTTCTAAAATGTAATTTGACCATTTTTTTTCCTGTGAATTTTCTCAATGCTGTTTCACATCCCATCTTCTCGATGGGATGTGAAACAGCATTTTTTTTCCCCCCCAGATTTTATTTTCTAAACTAAATGTAAAAATGAGTCCAACTTTGGAGGAAGAGCTGTTGACACGAGCTGTAAATAAAATCAGTGAGACCAAAAACAACATAGCCATATTGTAAAGTACAGAGTTTTTACTGGAGGGATGAATTTTTTTTGGGATTATTATTATTATTTTTTTTTTTATAGTTTTGCCAGTGAAGAACACTGATGGACACTGACCCAACTTTATAATAATGGGACTATTTGAAGATAGAGTACATTTTCCATCTGGACTTTGATTTGAACTTTGACCAAGCCATAAGGCTCCACTGCAGGTGACTGAGAAATGTGTTAATTAACATGCTTTTGTGTTTTTTTTCTTTGTGAACAAGTTTATATTTTGTACTTGATGATGCACGTCCGGCCTTCTGTATGTTCCCCTTCCTGCCGGCTGCTTGATTCGCAGTATTTCTGTTCCATAGATTTAAGTAGTAAGTTGATCTCAGACCCAACAAAATCGGACTGCTTTCACTTGTGACTTCCGATGATGAAGTTCAGTCAAAATCTTCACGTATCATCTGTCAGTTTAAATTTTAGTGTCGTTTATCAGTTCAGATTTTCTTTTATCACATCAAAGATGTCTGACTCGTATCTGTCACTGTGAGTTTACTTGTGTGCACTTAGTTACACACACTGTCCATCCGGCTGTAAGTATGCTGCTCTCCTGTTGATACAACTTTTGAATAAAAAGTCTTGAGTTTAGAGAGCGCTTGTGTCGAATGTATTTAGCACAAACTTCAACCAGAGCATGGAGGGCAACAAACAGGCCTGAAGAAGGAAAATACAGTTTAATTCAAGTAGTTTTTGTTAGCTGATCATTTTAATTTCTCTACTTAGACAATCAGTTTCAAATAAGTGTTCACATCAGACTTGAACACTAATACAAAGGGGTTCAGTTATAACATTACTTTCCTCTGCAGACTCAGGGAATGAATTCAAGTTGTGATTCTGACTTGACTTCCTCTGTGTTCGAGGGTCCAACAGACACTTTATATGGGAAAAATGTTAAAAGCAATTGTGAACTTTTTCTTTTCTTCTGACCTGATTTAAACCCCAATATGTAGAGAAATCTAACAAACCGGCCCATTTGATAGATAGCTAGAGGGTGACAATAGATGGTAATGACCTGAACCAATTGTGGACAACTACAGCATACAAATGCACTGTCAGCATATAAAAAGACATAATCCACTGTATTGAACTACAGCTGGAAACAGAAATATTGTGTTGGACCTCAGAAACAGCTATTCCAAAAAAAAATGTGTATGATCAACTCATAAAATAAGGAAACAACATGAAGTTGAGCTGATAAAAAAAAACTATGTTGAGGTTTGTTTTTCCAAGTGAAAGAGGACTCCAACTAGAAACGGTCACTAGGAGGCGCTACAGCCCGAAGCTGGATATTCCTATAAAAAAACAACAACATGTAATTCATCATGAAGTGAATTCAATCAAATTGGTTATGAATGTGAAACTCTGTCTCCCCTGCTACGACTAAATAAGACTGAAAAGAGCACTTAAGCTCCAACTCTGTAAACACAAACAGTCTTGAGCCTTGAAGACAGTTTGGTTACTCTTAAAAAAGTAAACTCAAACAAACAGTAGTGCTTTCAAATGAAATTAAATTGCAGCCTGGCAGAGAAGAAACAAAAAAGACAAATCTCCAGATATAATAATAACAACAATAACAATAAATTGATTCCCTTCTTTCTCAGAGTGATTCAGAGTAGTCTTCATTATTTAGGAAGCGAAAGCTCAAACGGGAGAAATAGAAAAACAAGAGTCCCTGTGATTGCTCTCCATCTAACCTGTATCATTACTAGAATTTAATTACATCAAGCAGTGAGGGGGCCAGCTCACAGGAGGGACTTTAATAAAATCAAACTGGGATGATTATACAAACACTGATTGCACCACTCAGCCTCTCCGAGCTACTGAAAGGAGATACGTGTGCTCATTGCAGAATATCGCCTGGAATACAGACTTTAGTGTTTTGTTTTCCGCTGAAGCTCCCTGCCTCTCCTGTTCCCCCTTTTTCACTGCCGCAGTTAGTTTTGACTTCGGGGAACGATGACACCACAGATTAGTCTCTCTCACCACTCTGGTCTGGCATTTCGAATTACAGCCCAAAGAGGGAGAATACATCATTTCTGTTTGCTTTCTTTACTTCCTGATGCAGTCATGGTTCGCCCTTCATAATGAAGAATATCTGATCAGTCCTGTTTGAGGAAAAGCATTAAAATAAAAGTTACAAAATTACATTGATTGGCCTCCAAGTGTACGGAAGGTTTTTACCGCCGATTTTCTTTGAAGCAGAAAGAAATATTTGACTTAACTGGGAGGGCACACATCAAACTGGGGACACAATTAACTTTTGCAGTTAAACACAAGTCGATCATAATGTTTTTAGTTAATTTAATTTATGTAGTTGTTCTGCTCATGTTAATGCAAGAAATAATGCATAAATTAAAAAAAGTGTGTCCTAGTACACATGAAGCTCAGTGTAAATTCAGTTAGGAAGACGACCTGTACGCCTGATTTATTCACAATTCTTTCTTGCGCTCTCAACCAACCAATCAGACACAATATCGCTCAACAGCAGTTAACCAATCATGTCACTGGTGTCAAAGTTTTATTCTCCTCTCTTCTCAGCCGTCATTTCACCCCGTTCACCTCCAGTCTTTGTACTTCACACAGTATTCCGTGCAGAGTCACATCTGGACCCTCAGCATTGTCTTCAGCCCATCACCATCATCATCATCATCATCATCATCATCATCATCATCATCACCATCATCACCATCATCATCACCAGTGTCTACACCCACAGGGTTTCCATTAGTACTCACAGGCTCAGCCCCTTCAAATATGATGACATCACGATGGAGTCAAATCACCAGGGACTCTCACATCTCCCACGTTACTCTTGTTTGTGCACATGGCAATAAAAAAAAAATCATTTATGTGTCTTCTGAGTGAAATTACATGAGTGAAAAGGAAATCTTATAATGCCCGCCCCTTTATAAACAATATCTGCCAGGTCCAGTTACTGAACAAACATTACCTCTGTAGTGTCACAAAAGAAGTAAATATCCAAAGCCAAACACAGTTACCATAAAGTACCTTTCTCTATACACTTTCTTAAAATATAATATTCCAGTAACAAAAAAAACATTCATTATAGACGCACCATTTGTGTGTCTGCATGAATATGTGAGTGTGTGGAGTCAGCAGAGCAGCGGTGATGTCATCGCTGTCACATGACTCTCTGACTCCCCCGACACCCTTGACCCTTTCACTCCACATCCGTCATCCGTCCCACACGTACGTCCACATGTCAGCACACGTAGATGTATTCACATGTCTGGGTGGACACGGACACGGACACACACACACACACACACACACACACACACACACACACACACACACACACACACACACACACACACACACTGCATCAAACATTCACTGGAATCCCAGTGACCTATTATCTTCTCTCTCTCTCTCTCTCTCTCTCTCTCTCTCATACACACACACACACACACACACACACACACACACACACACACACACACACACACTTAGTACCCCATGCATCTGCCTTGTGTCTCGCTGCATAATGCATCGCTAGCCGAGGTGCAAACGCTCGCACACACTTACACACACACACACACACACACACACACACACACACACACACACACACTCAGCTGCAATACATAATACATCGAGCCAGGTTTGGGAGAACAAGTGGTCTCATATGTACGGCTAATTGTGATGAAGGCGAGGTGTGTGTGTGTGTGTATGTGTGTGTGTGTGTGTGCGTGCGTGCGTGCGTGCGTGCGTGTGTGTGTGTGTGTGGTGTCCACCTTTCAAACAAAGGCAGAACGATACAAAGAATTAGTTAACTGAGTGACCACGAGGACCTTTTGTCTCACTTTGTCTGCTGCTGCTGGTGTTTGTCGACTGTGACGAAGAAATCAACTCGATTTATTTCAAACAAGCAGAAATGAGAGAGAGCCAGAACATCGCTGGTCCTCAGGAGCAGCATAAGGTAGCTCATAGTTTACTCACATAATCTTGACATCACAACTTAATCTTCTCACCATCTTGAGACATTATTGTAATAATCGGCACTTAATTATCTCCTTCTGTAAGTAGGATTCAAAGGCAGATCACTGATATAGTCTGAGAATAAACTGTTTTCTAGAGATCAGGAGTTAATTAGGCTTCTTACTATGACGAGAGGGGAACAAAATGACTTCTCTCACAGTAAAAAAAAAAATAAATGGAAAAGGAAAGTTTGGTGTTAGTTTAGATTAAATGAATCAGGACTGAGACTAATTTGGGGCTCGCACCCTCTTCGTCTCGACCCACCACAGCATCTGACAAACTCGTGCTTATTATCTTTATTCTTTAGTGCTGTAAAACATTAACACCAAATGACTACAAAAGTACAGAATATGAGTTTTATAGTTGTACAGCAGTGTTGTTCAGCTTCCCTGTTAAATTACACCGGCCTCCATCTTATCTACAGACTAGGATGATATTTTCTCTCCTGCTGATGCTCATGTGCTGTGAGTGTCACTGACTTCTAGCTGCCAGTCGAGATGAGAGATCGAGGCAGTGACACGCTGACAAAGAACATTTTTAACAATTGGCAAGACGGCTGTTTTTGACAACAGTTTCTGCAAAACAACAATATTACTGTCATGCAGATTGAAGAGCAGTGTTTGAATTATTCTGAAATGTTATTTTAGATTTACAATTTTATTTTTCTGTAAAATTGATCTCATGCATCATCTCGTGTGCGGCTCATATAAACTTTCCAAATGTTATCACACCGCTTGGATCAAACTCCGATAGTGAAACGAGTATTTTACAGCAGGTGTGACGCTGAAAACTCTTTATCCACCATTTTACAGCTGCAACAGTAGCGACGGAGAAGGAGCCTATTGTCCACAGTGTGCAGTTGTAATTACTCTCACTGGCAGAAGGGGGAGACAAAAGCTCCACACTCCAGGTTTAATTATGTTTCACGAACAAGTTACAGGAGTCATCTCTTTCTATTCTATTCTATTCTATTCATTTCTTCATCACAAAAATGCCAAAACAAAACACTGTTTCATGACAATGACAAACGAATATGCATAAATGTACATATTTATATATATACACACGTGTACATTTTCTGAACTACATCTGGAAGGACACAATAAGAAGAGTGTTCCTGTGCCCTCAGCCACTATGGAGGTAGACTGTTCGTCAGTATCGACCTGTGTGAACAGTACTGAAGCTTACTATCAATATCAATCTGCCCGTCCTTATTACACAGCACCTATCTGAAGCGACCATCGCTATCTACTTCATGACACGTGAGTTTGGGAGACCCAAAGACATCATTCTGACTCAGAGGACCGTAGCTCACTAAGCAAAGGGTGGAGTAGCAATAAAAGAGTTCAAAGTGCTGGAAACAAGTCACAGAAATGCATTACAACAACATTTAAAGGGAAAATCTGTCAACTCATAATTAGTACAGTTGTATTATGTATGTTGTAGTTCCTGAAGTCAGAGGAGACACTTCTGAAGACGTCATCAGGTTACCGCTGCTTTGTAACGAAGACCGCAGTCTGTGTTTCAAACTGTGGGAACGTGTGTGTTTCAGGAAGCAGGGAGGATCTAATCAAAGACGAGATTGAGCTGGTTTATGGGGAAAAAACAAACAAACAAACCTGTTTGAACATGAAGATTAAATGAAGTGGAGCTCGGTGGAATATTACAGTGAAGAGGAAGATGAAATAGGACAGTGTGTGCCACATTGCTTACACCGCTGCGCTTAACAGAAATAGACAACTCATATGGGCCTTACATATGCTGTAAGAGAAAAAAAAAGTTTTATAACTTCAGTGTGTTTTAAAACATAGTAAACAGACGCATGAACCTGAACACGGCAGGTATGTGCTGTCTCGTCGCACCTTAGAAAAACAGAAGAATAACAGCACATGAAGAAAATGTTCTATTTATATGAAGGATGGTGGGAGTTCAGCGGGTGGAGCGGCCAGAACATGTGTTTTGTTTTATCGACGGCACACAGTAATTATGCAACCTGCCCACATTCACACGAGTGGCGTGCTGTCTGTCTTTAAAAGTTTGATGTCCCGTGAGGGCTGCGTGGGCGCCGATTTAGTGATCCAGAGGTGTCCTGATGTCGCTTTCAGGTTTACACAATGCAACTCTGCACTCAGTGTTGCAACAATCACCTGAGATTCCTTTTCTTTTCCTTTCTTTTCCTTTCTTTTCCTTTCTTTTCTTTTCTTTTCTTTTCTTTTCTTTTCTTTTTTTTTAAATCTGGGAGAAATATTTAAATGAGATCCAACTTTAGCGCCGTCTCCGTGGCAGGTTGCTAAGCTACAGAGAGTGTCAGGAAGTGACAAGCGAATATAATTACGACCCTGGTTGACAGACAACGACCACAGTGTTCATTAGACTTACTCATGCATTAAGGCATCAAGTCTTTTTAAAGGACAAAAATCTGACACGACCTTTTGTATCGACTAATTACTCCATAATCATTTGGTGAATAAGTGTTTAAACAATTAAGGAGCAAAGGAGTCATTTTGTTTGCTTACAGTATGGATGGTCTGATGTAAAGGCTGAGTATTGTGCCTCTGGTATCCCAACCTGGAAAACACATTCAGTATATTATTACAATTGATGGCCATAAAAATGAAAAAAACAAAACATAAAAATGGTTATTAGTTGCGTTTGTCCCCCTCGCTGCTCATTTTCTCCGCTGTGTCTTCCTCTGAGTAAACAGTCTTGATGTCTTGGTCTATTGCTGTTAATGACCTGTGTTATTCCTCTGTAATGTGTTTGTGTGTTTTCGTGTGTCGTTTCTTTGCATTCAGCGCTGCTCGCTCTCTCTGCTGGCACCACTTTGATTGACAGTGATATTAGCACCTTTTTCTCACTCTGCCTCTTTTCAAACCTCAATCAATCTATCCATCTATTTCCCTTCACCTCAAGGGATGCTGGAAAAATAAAGCTATTTATAGCAACCTCAGTCATGCACCAACCGGGCTCCCCTGTTTGTGCAGGAAAAGAAAGACACACAGTAAAACATCCAGAAAAATGCATCTGAATTTCAACTGTATTTTCAATCAAAGAAATTATAAATGGAGCCGATGACTGCGCATGAAAATAATATCTCAGGAAGCATTGTGGGTCTGAATTATACTGTGCATCCGGAAAGTATCCGCAGCGAAAAAGTGAAGCGCTGTGAATACTTTCCGGATGCACTGTAGATTAAATTAATTAGGGCAGTGATTTATGTCGATATTTCAATCTTTATTCCCCTAAAACTGAAGTAGTAAGTAACTGTAAGTAATGTAACTTCGGTGAAGTTTGTAATGTAAGGTACGTACTTATTGTAACTTACATTTGTAAGTTAACCTACGTTAACATCTCACTTACGTTACATGCGCAATTTCATTTTCCGTTGGAAGTTTGAGCCAATATATTTTCGTCACGTCGAGTTTGTCTTCATAACTTGGACAATAGTCTATGTCTGGGGGAAAACGTTGCTCAATAAAAATAAATAATTAAATAAAGTAAGTTGTTAGCCTCCTGGGCTTCGAGACGCCGCCCACGTTGCGGTTACCTAGCAACAGTGTCTTTACGACTTAACCATGTCGTAGCCACGAGCTCGATTTGAACACGGCAGCATTCAAAATAAACACACTTATTTTAACTCAAACTACGATCTTTTCCTGGACAAGTACCCTCGGTGCCCAATATACCGAAAAAAAAAAAAACTGCAACCATTTCACATTAAACATGTTCGTCATTGTTGCCATGACAACAAAAACAAGTGCTTGGTGGGACATGTAGAATAATTTATTTTTTTTAAAAGGAAGAGTGCACTCACTGCATAGATATAAAAGTAAAATATTCACATTTATGTCATTTGGTTGAGATTAAAGTCCTCAGATTTGATCTGCTCTGAACAAGTTTCAGTCACAGAAACCATTTTTGAACATGAAATGGCTCCTGCTTCTCTCTCACTTAATGCCCTGCAGTGTGAGGGGAAAAAAAGGATCTTTTAACACTACAGCTATATTTGTCAAACAATTCTCTAATAAAAAAACAGACTACTTACAGACACCGAAGACTTGTTCATGTCTTGGTGACCCGCTGCTTGTCACAGCCGCGGGGGGTCCGAGCTTTTCTTCGCGTGGATTAACAAACTGTCACACAGCACGTGAATAAGCGGCGATTTGAACCGAGTAAAAGGAGGCACAGATCTCAAGAAAGGACAAACGGAGAGACCACGTGAATTGTAAACTAGAGGGTTGAGTTTCGATTGGCGACGGCCACGACCTCTAAGTAGAGCAGCAGGCAATCAGAGCTGGAACATATAAAAAAAAAAAAATGATGTAAAATACAGTTGTATATCATTCTGCATGTCCCACCGACCTGTGGTAAGAGAGAGGTTTTAAGCTGCTGACTGTTTTGCAAATGCAATTCAAAGATGAACTATTACATTTTAAAACTTCCACGTGGTCAGAAAATATATATCTTTACGCGAGAAATCTCTGCTACAGCATGAAAACCATGTGAAATATTATGTTAGTTTTGTAGTTTTCCAGGAGAAATCCAAATAAGAAGCAATTTGAAACCTTTTCCCAGCAGACTCCAAAATAGTCTCAAGGCTGTGATGAAAATACAAAGATAGAAATATTGTGTTTGGTGGTCTTTTAAGAATATTTAAAGTTTGACAGTTTGATGAATAAGGGCCATTCAACTCAACAAAATGAAGATTTTCTTTTTCCCTTTGGAAAAAAAAAAATGGGTCCAATATGAACCCCCCTAGACAGAAACATTGATTATTTTCCATTATCCTTCCTATCTCACCAAATTGAACCTGTCACCAAATAAAAAATAAACAGGGATTTGACTTTTTTTTTTTCCCGTTTAAATGGAATTCTCCCATGAATAAATAAATATTCAAACTTCATCTGAGCTACAATTTGACTCCGCTTCAGGCAGCCAATCCACGATGTGAGCCTTGATTTTTAGCAGGCCAAATGTGAAGCCCACCGAGTGAATTTGTTTTGCAAATATATGCAAATACTGCTGCGTAATGAGGCAAATTCATCAGCCAATTTTGTCGGCTTTCTAAATCGGAGTGCATTTATATTGGGAAAAATAGACGGGTCAACACCTGACATGTATTTAATGCAGGTGATTGACTGCAGCGCCTGCCGACAGCAGAGACACTGTGTGCATGCTTGATTATAATGTGTATATCGGCCAGCCGTATTATCAGAATAATATTGACATACTTACAGTATACGTCTATGATGTGTTGAAGTCAGTGCTAACAGTGGGGAAATTACACTCCTACGTTATACCCTTACAGAATATATCCATCTCTGGGGACTCCTGGAGTCGTTTTACCTCAAGGTATTCAACGTTTTTTTTTTGTGTCCTTTATAACTTTGGGATTTCCTACATTTCCCAGAATGCCTTTGAACAATACTCAGGAGCAGGAATAGCAATAACGACGACAGGGTACGGAAAAATATCTTCTGTCAAACAGAAATCTTCTTGAATGAAAAATGTACAAATCTGATTTTTTAATTTATTTTTTTGGTTTAAAAATGATGAGCACTAACACGCAATAAATATATTGTCTGTTGATGGTGTAAGTCTGATTATTATTTTGAAACTTCTTTATTGACATCCTCCTCCTCCTCCATCTTCAAAGAGATAATTGAAGGGTAAATCCGTAAGTTACGGGCGCTCCATCTTCCGCGTCAGAGCTCGACGCGACAGGCCCGATGGTGACGGCTAGCCAACATACACAATATGACAGACGGTCACGTGCTTGTTATTAAGCCACAAACAAATGCAAAGTGAGTGGGAGTTCAAATAACGCTAATTTGCACTTTCAGGCATGACGGCGGTGAAGGCGGATGAAGACAACATGTAAACAGCTGCTGGTGAAAGTGAATGTCAGTCATCGTGTTGAAAGTATGAAGGAGTCTGTGGGACGTTTCACAGGAAGGTGAGTAAGAGGTTGCTGAGAGTGACGTGGTCATGTGGTACAATAAAGGTGCAGTAAATCGTTTTTGAAACGCTTCATCTGACAGAAGGTGTGTCAGCTTTCTTCTGAGGACAATTTGCTCAATTTTTGCTTTACAACTTGGATTTAGGTTGTTTGTAATATGGTTTCAACTAATACCTGTATGTACTTTTAAGAGCAGCACTTTCAAATGGATAAATATAACTAGAAAGAAACACTTAAATGCGATGTATTTAAAAGAAAAAAAAACGTTTTGGGAAGACATTTGTTTTCTTGAAATAAGCTGGATCAGCTGGATCGTTGGACTGAGCTCAGCTGTCTGTTTGGTGGTTGATCACTTATGTGTAGGTGAATAATAGTGACGTTCGCCTTCGGGTGCACAGTCAGAGCAAACAGGATACTCAAGAGTCCGTTAACTGGTCTTTACTGGATTGAGTTGTAACACAGCAGCACAAGAAGAACAAAGACAAACAGAAGAATTCAAATATCAACTTAATATCAAAGGATTAACTCATATGGTTTGATGTCTGACTTCTATGAACCTCTCTCTCTAAACACTGGGAGGACAATCACTCTTCCAGCAGATCTCTGTAACCTCCGCCACTCCGAGAGCGACAATATCCCCGAATGCTGACAAAAACAAGCCGGATTGGGTCCTTTAAATATCGGATCTCAGCACCTGTCACTGCTTGCTGAGTTATAAAGTGTCGACGAAGAACCCCGTCAACGCCCAGACGACGAACACTACAGATGTGGGTATTTCTGTGCGGCAGGGAACTGAAAGTCGTACTAATTTCCAGGTGCCAACTAAACATTAAAACGGAGAAATATTTTTCAGTTTTACAGGAAAAGGTAGCAGAACAATGGCCCAGTAACAACAACTCTGAAATCAATCAAAGTTTTTCCACGTTAGTGTTCACGTGTCCATGTGCTTTGTGTGAACTTTTGTGTACTATAATTATTCTGCCAGAGGAAGCAAATCAGATATCAGTCCTAATAAATATGGTTAGAGAAAAGAGAAGAAAGATACAAGCAGAGCAGAAAACACAAACATAAAGCAGAAGGGGAAACAATTTGAAAGTGCTGCAAAAGAAAATATTGTGAAAATGTATTTTAATATGAATATTTATTTAGAAATCCATAGTTCAATACAGAAATAGTCATCTATTATATGCATTATCAGACAATCAGTACTTCAGCCATGCTTTCTCTGATTATTAATCACGGTTTCAAAAAAGTACAAGATATTTTTTTTCCATAATTGAACTTGTGCAAAGAAAATACACTAGAAAGCAATAGAAACACTGACACAAAATAGATAACGATCAATTCCTTTATACAATTCATTTTTCTGAAGAAGGCATCGCACAATTCCAAGAAAATCAGTGAAAGATTTAAGGCCATTTTGTACAGTTAATTTTCATATAGATTTGTAGATTTCAAAACACTCAGTTTTTAACAAAAGGAACTGGTGCATCCTTTGTAAAACTGTACATGCAAACATAGTGCACATTGTTAAGAAGATATGACGAGCATACAATATATTATTTGGATATCTTTAGTAAACAAAGATTATGTGTGTTAACACCTCTCATGATCTACTGTAATAAAATACTCGTATAAAGACACTCGCACGCACACACACACACACACACACACACACACAGGCTAAGTATACTTATATCAAACAGACACACACACACACACACACACACACACACACACACACACACACACACACACACACACACACACGTGACTTCATGGGGCTTGGCAAAGTTACTGAGCTGTTGCACCATGATTGAAAAGTGTATATATTTGTCTGTCCAAAGCAGACCAACACAAAATAATGCATGGATGTGTGTGTGTGTGTGTGTGTGTGTGTGTGTGTGTGTATGGAAGCAAAGAAAGGTAAAAAAAATAAACATTTTTCGGGGTAAATTCATTCAAATGAAAGAAGAAATGTTGAAAATCAAACAACACTGAATTGAAATCACTGAAATATTTGAATTTGGTTTTAATTCCTTTTTTTTCCTCCTTTGAAATTCTCACAATTGAATTTCAAGTTCTGCCATTTTAAGAACTTTTTTTCGGGGGTGGGGGGTGGGGGGGTTCAAATGCAAAGACGATATTGAAGTGTCCATTTTACCAGTCAGGTTTGGGATTAAATGACTGACTGAAAATATGATAATCAATCGATCTGATCGATTTTATTGAGGATGGACTGCTTATTTTTGGTTGTTCAAATGCAAGAGTAAAAATGTTGATCTTGAATAGGATTTGAATTTTTTTTTAAACAAAATGGCTGATTAATTTGGAAATGAATGCATTTATTTCAATAAAAATAAACGTCACAACTTGAAATTACGTTTGTGGAATTTAAAATGGGACAATTCAAACCACGTAAATTCAGATAAAAGGCTTTCATAAATGTAAAATGTAGGTGAAGGATTTTGTACTGATAAAATTTCACTGCTACTTGTTCAGTCATGATAAATAGGCATTTAGTAAGAATAGTATTTTCCCACCCTGAAAAGATTGACGGGAGGTAGTCTGTTGTTCTAATAGCATGATGGGGGCACGCGGTTTGAATCTGGCTGCCTGGCAATTAATTAAGGAAATAGACTTCATGAAAACGTAAAAAAAAAAAGAAAAAAAAAAGCTTAAAACAATGCTGAAGTCATCACAAAAGTCCAATTTAGTTCACCTCTCTCCCATCTCTCTCCATTTGAATCCGCGAGACAATCTAATGCCATTTTTTTTTCTCTCGCCAATTAAAATCCGAGTTCATAAAATGCAGCCGTAGCTTGATTCACTACACTCGGGGGATCTGCCTCTGGCTTCACTTGCCGCTGTACGACCCTTTCGCTCACGGTGTTGGCTCAACCCAAAAGGCTACGGTATAACTAACCCACACCGGCCTACACGGTACTGGATCTGGTAACAGTTGGGTGGAAGGGATTTTATTTCCTGCAGTGACGAGCTCCTCACTTTGACCCGCCGTCCTATCGGTATGTTCAGATAGGCTTTGAACGCAGCACGAGTATCAAGCCAACACACACACACACACACACACACACACACACATTCATGGGGTTAGTTGAGCCATATGATCACTACAGTTACAATATATGGGAGACTGAACCCCACCAGGAGCATCTTTGACTGTAGGACACATGGACGCTCACGTATTGTGGCGCACGTTTGCGCCACAAGTGCCTCCCTTTTTGAATATGTCGGAGTAAGTCGGTGAATGACGCGGTGGTCATTCATACAAAATAAAAAACAAAAGCAAAACATCAAGTAGATTTAGCTTGTTATACTAAATGTGGATATTGAACTCGAGCATTTAGAGAACAACTGTTTAGAATTATTGATCTAATATTTAGTGTTGGATTCTGGATTCTATGATAATTATTTACATTTTGTTGCGTATTAAACTGATGACCGATTCCCCGTGTAGCAACGTGCTGCCCCCGTTTTAACTATAACATCTGGAAACATCACCACTGTTTAAATCAAATGCCTGTCAAATAAGTTCCGGTTCTGGTCATGAGACTTTTTTTTTTTTTTTTTTTTTACACACTAAGCTCTGACATCACCGCAATGCTAAAATATCTTTTCATATTTCCGGTGCTGCAGCGTACAGTAATTCACTCACTATCCACTAGATATTAAAATGTTGCATTCTCGCTCTCTCTCCAAGCCTTTTTTAAACATTTCATCGGATGCCGTTTTAAAAGAAATCGTTCTTTCATTCGACACGGGTATCTCATTCACGTTTAACAAACCCCAGTCACTCCACATTCATGACAGAAACAGAAGTCATCAGCACGTATAAACACGCTTCATTAAAACGAACATGTAAAGCCGTTTCAAAGCTAAAAAGTGCGATAAAAAATACACACACACACACACACACACACACACGTGCGCACACACACACAGAAGAAACAAAACAAAGAATAAACATAGGGAACGCGTGAACATGTTTTTCTCTGCATTTTTGACCACTGGGCTCTTTTTGCTCAAACAGTATTTTGTTTGAGAGCAGCTGCTGTCGTTGTCGACGCGGGGCAGGAACGTGATGTGACGACGCAATGAGACGTGTGGGCATCCTGTTGCCAAGGCAGTTCGGAGGAGAGAGACAGAGCGATAGAGAAGAAGCTGGGTTTCCATTCAACAAGTCGACAAATGAAACGACCAAAAATTTGAAACGCTTAAAAACTGAAATTTGACGTGATTCACTTTTGTGCCTAAAACAAACAAACCGGCCTTTAGGAAATTAGAAAGGTTGAATTAATGTTGCTAATTTAGCAAATCTTGGTCATATTTGATGGTTTCTTTGATAGGAAATACAAGACATCGAGTCGCCAGCCGTGCTGTTCGGTTGACCTACAACATGCGCTCAATAACAATGCCAGCATGCTGACGGGTTAGCAGCTGTACTAACTGGCAGTATAAACGCTATACGGTTCATGTTGATAGGAATGTCATTAGTTTTAATTATATGTTGTCATACACCAAATCGCTGGTAAAAATACAGTTTTGTCACCAAATGTTTTTGGCAATCTATCCACTAGTTTTTGAGGTTTTCAAGTCTGGACCGTCGAACTGCCATCGCTTGGCTACAAATCGACAAACGTGTTGTAGATTATTATGAATGCGTATACTTGATTTTTTTAAATTTTTTTAAAGACAATATACATCTGACGCGTTGGTGCAACAATTTTGGGAAGTCAGGATGATCAAAGATTTCACATCTCAAAGATGGTTTTGCAGTTGAGTTGAATTATTTATGAAGTTCATTATTTTAAGCGTTCCAAAAAAAAAAGAAAAAAGAAATTTGCTTCGTTATTCATCACATTCTGGAACAAAACCTGTTGCTCTTCAGATGAGCAAATGTTGAATGGGAAAAGCAGCTAATAAAAAAAAGTGACAGAGTCGCCAAAGAAAAGAGAGAAAGAGAGATCGCTACAGACGCGAAGATGAGCTGTGACGGGGAGAAAAGACGGATGGGGTGAAGTGACAAACGGTAATAGAGGCAGGCAGGCGGCCCCCCCCCTCGCCCTCCGCCCCGACCTCAACCTCCACCCCCCCCCCTTCAAAAGACGGACAAGACAGATGGGTAGAAGAGGTAGTGCAGGGCCACTTATATGCATGCACTTGACTGAGGCTACACTCATGCAAAAAAGGTTAATACGAACACTAGAATACGGTACGGTACGGTACGGCACGGTACGGTACAGAAGAGCTACCAGGACCTGCACTGCTGCCACCTGACTCATGCCGGGAGAGAGAGAGAGAGAGAGAGAGAGAGAGAGAGAGAGAGAGAGCGAGAGTATTACAAGCTTCATATTGAAACTATATGTATATAAAAGTATCAACAGTAGAAATCCTTGTAAACAGTGAGTGAGTTGGAGCGAGACAGAGGGAGAGAGAGAGAAGAAGAAGTAGTTAACGTATGTCCAGTTATTTACAGAAGTTATTGTTCGTTTAAGATCAAGTAATTCCTTTGTTTGTCTGGAGACATTCTCTTTACAACGTTTCCAAAAAAGCGGCCCGTTATTACTTCTTTCCTTCTTTTCTTCCTTCCGTGTTTTTTTCACAGCTTTAAATCAAGACCCTTCGATCTCTCTCCGAAGCCTCCCCGCGTTTTCCAGGCAAATCAAAATAAAGATTTCCAGACAGGAACAGGAATGCTCGACAGTGGAAGTAAACAGACTCTCGTTGGCTTTTTCTGCCCCCAAAAGCGTCACTCTCCTGGCCCGACACGTAGCTTCCTGAACACGAGATAGACCGCTGTGATCCACGGCAGCAAGGCATGGAGAGCGGCTTTAAGGAAATGGAAGCATTTCACGCGCAAAGTTTAGCGAACCCCTGACTTCGAAACTCTTCTCCAGTTTGCTGCTTTATATCTGGGTTTGGAGGAGCTGGGCTGGTGGCGTGTAGGGAGGTGGCGCAGGCGAAGGCTTGATCCCGCGGGTCCGCATGTAGGAGAGGAACTGGTCCGGGATCTCGGCCAGGACGTCCTTGGCGAGCCGGGCCATGCTCAGGATGTGGTTCCCTGTTCGGTCGATGTAGTCCCTAAATGGGACAAACTGAGAGGGAAGAAATGTGAGTTAAAGTGGACGTGTTGAAAAGAAAAACAAAAAAAAACATTCAATCAAAGCAGTTACACAAGGTCCTATTAGAATAAAAATATTCTTACATTTTTCCTTAATCATACTTACAACACAAGGACAACCAATCAGGGCTGGGAACAGAACTTCGATACTTTTGCGCCACCGATCGAATTGCTTCGATATTATGCGTTATCAAAAAAAAAAACGCCTTTCCATTTCATGATTAGTTTTGTAAAAATAAAGTAATCTCACCTGAGAATCCACCCTAATTAAGACACCGCAGACTCGCCCTGTTTACTGAAATGGTTGTCGGGTAAACACGAGCTGGTGAATGTGAAACTCTCTGCGAAACAGCACTTGCAGAAAAATCTGATCTGGTAACCGAGATAAGCAGCAAATGTAGGAACAAGAAATTATTTCTGTCAAAAAGGATTTAATTGCCCTTTAAAGTCATCGTATTAGATATACTGTATGTGCTTTTACTATTTTTTTTCTTGCAGGTCAACAGTTTCACTACATAATGAGCTCCACCTCACCGGCGACATCATCACTGATCTTAAGTTTTTCATGGTGTTGCTACAGAATCCCTACACGTCTGTTGTTGCTGACGTCTCTACCCATCAGGCCATGCGGCAACCTAATAGTTACACGTTAAGACTGCTGTCGTCTTTGCCGTCGTTATCCACCTGCTGTGATTTAATTAACAGAACCACATATTAATGATAGTCACAAACCGTCACAGATAGACGCTCTTACATGGGAGATATTGCTGAACTAAATGAGGGCAGATTGGAGAGCGTTTCCTTTATTTAATGAGATGTTGTCACCTACAATCACACGATCATATGAGAAGCTAATTTGTGCTGGAAAAGCCGTGCCGCAGAAGCTAGGCCTCACCATGTCACACGGGGCTATTAGCTCGCTGATAATGAGCGCCTGTAGGCTGAGCTGGTGTAATGTTCCAGGACTGAAACTTAGTTTTACACCATCGGCAGGCCGCTCCTGCATGAAGCGTCCGTGCATGTGTGTATCTGTGTACTCGAGCTTGTTAAAAAGCTAATGAGGGTGCCTCCCCCGTCCACGTGGCTCCGAGGGAAGGTGCGAGGAAGCAGGATATGACAGGGCGGTATAAAGGTCACAGAAGAGAAAAAAAAAAACTTGACTTCATCGCGCCGCGATCAAAGAAAGGACCCGCTGTGAATGTTTGCAGTTCGTCTCTTTGCCGTGACGCCAGGATATGGCATAAATCTGGACCGCTTGTCACTGTGACGTGATCAGCAACACAAACAGGAATACAAATAAAAAGGGAGGAAAGGGATGAATGCGTGGTTGAACAGATGATCGAAGGGTTAAAGGAATGAATGCCCAACTGTATACAGTAAGATTTTGAGTTCATACAGTTAAGGCGCACCTATTTGGCGGCTACCCACTCTGTCAGCATCCACTTCATATCACGAACATGGGCACACTAACACTGAAATAACTGTCAAAAAAAAGCAAATCAAAACGGGAGCCTCTAATGTGGCAATGTACTGTAGAAGGAAGAAGTTTTGCTTGTGTCTTCACACTACTTCAAAGGTCCCTTTTGCATGACTGATTGCAGACCCCATAATGCTCTTGGCTTTTTAAGCCAGCCATTAGGCCACGGGTTGGAGCTGAAGGTCTCCGTTCATCCACTTTAATGAGAAAGGGAGCCTCAGAGAAAGATGGGGGGGGACAGAGACTGGGGATCATGCCATTATCTGTCTCTCTCTCTCTCTCTGTGTGTGTGTGTGTGTGTGTGTGTGTGTGTGTGTGTGTCTCTGTGTGTTTTGACATATGGGATCTGGTGCACATTTGGGTCGAGGCGACCAGGTGTCTGTCTGCTCTGGAGATTCCAGACCTCCAAGCGCCCCAAAAGCCCCAGGCTTATGTTAGAGGCACAATTTATGCTGTAACCGAAATCTTTGTTGGGAATATGCACCGCTGAAACATCAACTGACCCGACAGGAGCCTTGAGGTGGCTCCTACTTTTTCATCCAATTTTGAGATCTTGATTTGTCTAGTCTCTTTGGTTAAATTATCACGGAGCAAAAAAAATGAACGCATTGCATGAAGACGGGAAGTAAACGGAGGATAAGAGGTAACACCCAAACGCACTGCAGGAATAGATAGGGTTGCATCCTAATTGGTGTAGACTTCGGGTTAATTCTTAAACTGTTGGACCAACCTTTGACCAAACAACTGACCACCAAATTACATATGTTGTGTGCTGAAAGTCAACCAAGCTGTAAACAACAGAAACCTTCCCCAACGTGAGCAGAGTGCAACGCCGTGTACATTACCATCGTATTCTTTATAAAGTACATTTAGGGATATAAGGAGGCTTCAATTCCTCGATATTTAAAGAGTAGAACCTGAACAATGTCCCTCTCAGCGTATCTTCCTCTGGACGAGATTCGGATTTCATCGCCGTCCAACTCCACCATGGCTGCAGAGAGTAAAAAGGATTAAAAGAAAAAAAAAGGTTTAGGAGGATCTGTTGAAAACGCATGCAACTGTAGCATGTGTACATTATTTCATAATTATGAGTGCCAACTTAAACCTATAATTAAAAAAATCTGATGATATTGGTTAACCAAAAACCTGACCAGTAGATGGAAGATGAGCAACTCCACAGTAAGAAATTCTGAATCTCAGAAAATGTCTAAACAAAAAAAAAAAGAAGCTTTTTTCACAAATAATTGAAGATCCCGGTGACTTACCATCAAATTCTGCGGGCCCTACTCCCACAATGATGATGGACATTGGCAGACAGGATGCCTACATGAGAGAAAGGAAGAGGACCAATAAATAGTTCATAAAATTCAAACATTTGAAAAAAATTTTTTTACCCTTAGTTAAAAAGGTAAAAATTAGCTTCGGGTTCGTCCTTTCGCATATTCAGTATTCAGTACCCCCCCCCCCCCCCCCCCCCCCCCCACAGTGTTGAAGAAATCATGGCTTGTTCATGTCTTGCAGTAAAGATACAGAATGTGTAAGCATGTGTGTGAATCCTTGATGTGCGTGTTTTCCGCAGCACCTCCCGGAGCGCTGCGTGGGTTGAGACATCACAGGCAATAATATTTGAGATGAGAATCAACAACACAGCCTGAACTCACTGACAGCTTACAAATGACATGTGTTTGTGTGTGTGTGTGTGTGTGTGTGTGTGTGTCTGTTCAGCGTGTTCAGCGTGTTTGAGGAATGTTTTGACCTCGGGCTGCAGAGATGGATGATCTTATCAAAACCTCTCTTTAATTTTTTGCTCCCACTGGTAAAGGATTTTCTTTGGGTCTCTAAATCTGCGTCAACCCCATCTTTTTTTTTTTTTTTTTTTTTTCCTTTCACCATTTTCCTCATACCCTGCCACCTTTTCCTCTTGTTCTCTCTTTAAAACTCTCAACTCCTCCTTTCCTGTTGCTTTCACGGGCCTGAGATGGATCGCTGGCTCGAAAAAAAAAAAAGCCTGCTGTTCACTGTTCATTTTGTTGTTCTGCCATGACTTGACAGTGATGGAGAGGACCGAGCGAGGGGGAATGAACATGCTGTCAAAAGTGAGAGCGACACAACAAATACTAGAAATTAATAGCAGAATAAACCCCCGAGTCACATTACATTCCTGTTGGCACTGCAAGGAAGGACAGATGTGTAGAAAAGAGTAAAATATTTGTAATTGTGATGTTTGCGTACGTTCTGCGGTTTCTGGTTCTGGTAGATTAACATTATCGGGAAGTCCAACAAGTCATGCCTTTTCTCCATGCAGTAATACTTTTGTCAATAGATTTGTAAGCTGACAGTTATCCATGAAATAAACCGATTCAAAGGCCGATTTATGTGCTCAGGAAGCCCAAAGATTTGTATGACAAGGATTTAAAAGACATTCTTTTGCTCAACTGTAATTCGTTTTCAGGTCGTGACATATCGGCCCATTTGCATACAGTTTTGCACTGATTGTAAATGTCTTCATTGGAGGAGGCTTTCTTTTTGGTTGCAGTTTTGCGAAAAGAGCTTTTTCTCATTATCTAGTTTTCATGATTGCAATTTAACACAGTAACAGCACAGGGCTCGGTGGTTAGCACTGTTGTCTCACTGCGGGAAGGTCCTGGGTTTTAATCCCGTCCCTCCCGGCTGTGAGATCCTTTCTGCGTTAGAGTGTTTGTGTGGGTTTCCTTTGGCTGCTCCAGTTTCCTCCCACCATCAAAAACATGTACGTGAGGCCTAATAATCCTGTTAGTACACCGGGCCAAGGCACTGGCAAAAAAAACCTGCTAATGAGTTTGCACACAGCATGGGGCAAAATGCAGAGAATCAATTCCCTCACTGGGATCAATAAAGTACTTCAAAAATAATGATGAAAAGTCAAATGCAACTGACATTTTTCAAAACACCGTAGCCTTTGGGGAACTCTTTACCAGGTCAGGTGCTAACAGCTACATCACATGCCCTTACATTGACAATGGACTCCTTGGTCTGAGCCATATCGGAGATGACGCCGTCCGTGATGATGAGGAGCACAAAGTACTGAGAGCCGTCCTTCACCGAAGCTGCATACCTGTGCACAACAACACACAAAACCATCTTTGGAGCTACAGTACGTCAGAGCTCCTCGTGTCTTTTGTTTAATTATTGTGAATGTTATTGTTTAATTATCATAATTATAGATGGAGCATATCAAACATCATCCTGTAATTAGAGTGCACAAAAATAGTGAGGTGGCAATAAGGCATTACTCATCCTCCTAAATGTCACTCACTTCCCACTCTGGAGGATCTTAATCTCCCGTGTGAGCTGTGAACTGACTGATACTGATATTTACACACTGAGATTATTTGAGTTGCTTCGGTTTCTGTTAAGCTTCACCTTTCTGCACCGAGAGCTAAGACCGCCTGCTCCCCTCCAGCGATAACTGATACTTAAGTGGTTCTCACTGTTGGTGATCATAACATCGCAGACAGAGGAAGACTGAGATAGAGCGAAACAAGTGAGGAATGGCAGAAAGAGATGGCAGGGGAGGAAAAATCAAGTTAATAATTACGAAGCTGCATGTGAGAGTGGAGTAAGGCAGAGTAGATGAAACATGGAGGTGGTTTATAAACAGAAAGGCAGAGGAGAAGGTAAGATGTAGAGGCTGGAATTACACATGAAGGGTGAGAAAAAACAGCATGATAACAATCGCCTGTACTTGGTAACAAACTGTAAGGAAACTTAAAGTGGACAAATAGGCCGCACAGTTGCTGTAGAAAGATGCTACATGCATCTCCAATACCTAGTTTTAACAGTTTTTAATGAGGTTTAGTCATCGACTGAATAAAAATAAAAAATAAAAGTGGACGTAGCTTCCGTGTCTAAAACGTTAAGTGCCTTCAACTGCAATACCACCGAGGGCCACTAGGGCGAGCTTAAATTTAGTTTTGCTGCCATTAGACCCTCATTCAACTTCTCTCATAAAAAACAAAGTCAATATATTTTTTCCATGAGGATCTGGAGACTGGCTAGAGGAGGAGAGGGGTTTCTGTAAAATGCAGTCTTGTTTATTATATTAACATGTTAAACAAGACTGTTGACATGAATGTTTAACAAACATATTTAACACCGTTTGTGGGTTATATTTGCTTTATTGGTTAATATTTGAATTTCATAATCTCTTATTTAGAAGATTATTTTAAAGTGAAAGAAAGAAGAGAAGCGACATGCGAAAGTCGCATGTCTCCCCGTTAAATATATAACCATAGAAACAGGAACATTAGCTCAGCCTTAAATAAGACTGGGAACAGAGTATACAGGGATATCAAAACGCCCACACCTCCAAAGCTCACTAATTAACATATCGTGTTTGTTTAACATGCGCAAACATCAAAGTGTAAAAATAAAAAGCCTGTATGAAGTCCATATGCCCAGCGAACAAATAGTACGGTACATAATCCTCTGGTAGGGATTAAACCACCTGGATAACATGTTAATTAGTGAGCTTTACAGGCGTCGGTAGGCAGACTTTGATGCGGACTATATACAACTAGGCTGTTTCCAGTTTTTTTGCCACGCTGAACTAATCAGCGGCTGTTGCAAGCTTGTTTAACAGAAAGCCTTTCAGCCTTTGCATTTAACTCTTGAAAAAAGCAATTAAACAGGTTTATAAAACCGAAAAATTCTTTGAAAAACAAACAACAAATAAGTGATTAGTTTGATGGAAAAAAAAAAACAGATGAGTGGAGAAAAGGGCGTGAAGGGTATCCGAGTGACATGACAGGCTGAATAAGGGAAATACTGCATCTGTATAACCTGTGCAACCTGATGAGACGCATCACTTGAGTACATCTCTTTAATTACAGACTTGCATGAATACTTTCTTCACGTCTTGTTTTGTTTTGAAGAACTTTGTGTAGATCGTGTGTCTACTTGGCTTCCCCACAGCATAAATTATTTTCTCATCGAAACACGCAAACAAACATGTAATCAGCTATCAGCTACTTTCTCTGTTTGTGTCGCGAGTTATTTTTCTCTCTTTTTCCCTCCAACTCTTGTTAGCTACCTGGCAACACTTACCTCCCAGAGCTCATTATGGAAAACCTGAGTGTCGGTAGCAGAGTGAAATGTACTCGCTGTTCTTTCACACGTACTCAAATGATTTGATGTTCATTATCGAAGCAGCGATAGCAAATATACAAGTGTAAAACAGTTTTGACACATTTTACATTAAATCCTTTGGTTCACCGGTGTTTTTTTGTTACCTGGCCACATGGTTGATGACGGGCGAAAAGTTAGTGGGTCCGTAGAGCTGAACTGATTTCAGACTCTGGTAGTAGGCTTCCATTACACCCTCGATACCGGCACAGTACGGGTTCTGGGGGTTCCCGTTCTGGAGAAGAAAGGAGAGGATCAACTTCCACGATTAGTCTGAGATTCATCCAGGAGAGGCAGGTGGAAAAAAACAGGCTCAGGAATAACTCGTGTTCTACAGGGTTTTGACTGGCAAAATGTTCAAATAAATAAATTACCTACAAACAATTTATACACTTTTAGTTTATTAGGTATTAACTAAAGTAATGCAGTCTAATACAAAAGTCCTGCGGTGAATCAAGTCTTTAGCTGGGGATACATAATAAACTGGAAGGTGACTGTACATACAACTATATCACATATATAGTGAAGATAATTAGCTCACAAGAGATATTCATTTTTCTTTTAAATATCCCAAATTTTGATTCATTGATTGTGTCAAGCCTTTTGTCTCAAAACTTTAGAGAAATCTGGTAGGATATAAAATAAAGTTTCAAAACATAGTGAAGTGAAATCATAAATAGTCAATGAATGAACCTCAACTCGTTTTATTTATGAGTGGAATTCACTTATAAGTAAACTCTACAGTTATAGCAAAATGACTTAATGTCTGTGCCCTGCTGCAGTCATTTGAGAAAACACTTTGTTGTGTTTTTTTGCTTGTTTTATTGACAGGAGTTTGTGTAAATTGCTTCTGAGGGACTGACATTTAAACCCCAAAACCTGAATCTGTCTATGACCTGCAAATGCCCCGTTGTTCTATTATAAAAAGGCACATCCTTGTTTTACCCATTGTTTATGTGAATAAAATATACACCACTGTGCAGCAAATGTAAAAATATGAATACAAATGGGTTTAAAAAAGTGGTTTCGGTTAGTGTGTTTTCTTCCTCATGGTCTCTCTTCTGTCTCACTCCAACACTAATTATAGCTCACACATTATGGATGACTTTCTGTTGGCCGCAGAGGGCTGCTTCAAAAGCCCAATGCATTGGCCAACTCCACTGCTTCCTCCCTCCTCGTCTCACTTTTGTCCTTACCAAGGCAAATTCATGGGAGATCCGTCCATCAGGTGGCAGTTTGGCTCCAAAGCCCAGCGCGGGGAACATCTTATCGCTGTCGTAGTCCTGAATGATTTCTCCTACTGCCTTCAGGGCCATGGCGTAGGCGTTCAGCTGGTAGGGACTCATGTAGTGGAGTGAGGTGGGCTGGGCTGGGTTACCTGTATGAGACAGAGGGACCACGGGGTGTTCAGTGAATCAAAATGTCACCCTTTACACACACAAAAAAAAGAGTAAATGTATGTTTTATTGATTGCAACAACTGTGATCTTAAGGAAACTGTTGGGTCAAAAGTTGGATGATTTACTCAACTGGACCTAATACAAAAAAATTTAAGTAAAAGAAGCCAGACATAGTTTTTGAAATCGTTGTTTTACAGAACATAATGCAGAAAAAGATGCTTGGAGTAAATTAGAAACTGTTCTATTTTCTAAATTTATTTAGAGTTATTTATGATTATTAATTTCCCAGTGAAGTTCACTGTTTCAGTGCACTGGTATAATTTTGGACAATGAATTTTATTGGTAAACAGTAAAATATCCTGCCTTTATTACATATACTTGTGACAAGTGTTGAATAAATACATCTGAGAGACAAAAGATGTGTGTCTACACAAAGAATATGAGCCGATATATCGACATCAGAATGTTTTACCAACAAATATCGGTATCGGCATCTGAGTTGAAAGTCCAGTATTGATCGAGCTCTACTTTTAACGAGCACATGAAAACCTGACTAGGTAATAAATCATCCATCCATGGATGCCAGAGGCCGTGTGGGCGAAATGGTGGTCTATGAAAATATATATATGAAGAGCTGCTTGTACTTTAAAATTGTGTTTTACCAGTAATTAATTTGTTAGAGTTCATTGTAGCAGTAAGTGCTTCTAAAACAACTATCTAATAGATCTCTTGTGGTTCAATATTGGTATTTTTGTAAACCAAAACTTGAGTAGATCCATTATAGCTTCACTGATGGAGTTAAATTGGCTGCTAATTATCTTAATGTAATATTAATTATTTTGATCTCCATTGTAACTATATTCATATTACCTATTACCATATTACATATTATTTTAAATAAACTGCAGCACCCCTGTGGGTATTGAGATTTCAGTGATAGACCGACGAGATCAAGTACATCTCAACCTCAAACATATTTTTACAGCCACTGCCTGAAAGCTCTCATTACAGTTAATAGGATTTGGCTCAATTGTCACCGCCTGTCCTACTAGGACTGAGCTCAAGGGTAGATGGATAACGCAGCCCTTAAATCACAGCCATCGTTATCACATGTTACTGCGCTGAGCTTTAGCTGCCAGGTGCGATGGAGTGGACCATTAAGAAACACTTGATTCTCCATCTGCATATATTTGAATAAACACTCCCAAGGCTTTCGGCATGCTAAGTGTGTCTTTATGAGGGTCTTTGAATGTGTGTGCACATTAAAAGTAGGTGTGTGTGTGTGTTTACACAAATGCTCACCATTTGACGCTGTGAAATCAATGGCCACGGTGAAGTTAATCTGGGTCCTTGCGAGACAAAAGCAGAAAGATAATTCATTAAATCAACAATCATCCTCTGAGAAAAATATTTTGAAAATGTCTGACCAGATTATTTTATGTGTAGGGCTGGATATGGTTCCAATGTTGATAGCTATAGCTTGAGTTTAATGCCGGTTCCTGAATGATATTTTTTACGATACCAATTTAACGAAATACATTTTAAGAAAACGAAAACTGCATCATAGATTAAGGTACAAATCTTTGTTTTCATAGAGTTAAGAGGGGGAGAGCAAAACCCAGGTTGTTTTTCGTAGCTACTTCAGTTGATACTTCAGTTTGCTCGTGTTCCCCAAATACCTCATGCTAGTAGATAATAGCCAGCCGGCCGTACAGAGAGAAGCTTTAATTTACTGCAGCACACACAACTTACACAAGTATGTGGCCAAAAATGAAGGATTCTAATACAAGATTACCCGAAATTGAAACAGAGCGATTTTATCTAACATCAGTTGGCCAAAGTAAAGCCAATGTATGTAAAAAGCTGAATTTTTAAGTAATTTTTAAGTAAACACAGCCCAAGTTGCTACAATAGAGCGACATGAAAGTTTGCACCAAATTTCCAGAGAATCCATCCTGTGTTTGGATGTCAAAAGCATAAACATTGACAATGGAGGGGATTACCAAAGTCATTAGGAATTATCGACTGGAGATGCTGAATTAGTCACAAAAGTTTGTGGCAAACAATGCAAACGTTGTTGGGTGACAGCGTTTCTGTCTGGATAAAAGTCGTGGCCGAGCTTGATCTCGAGTCTCTCTGGATCAAAACCTTCCCCAACTTGGTAAACTGCAGGACCAGGATGTGGTTAAGCGCTCTGTAGGCCTGTCACAGCATTTTTCACACCAATCCTCACCCAGTGCCAAACACACATAAAAGCCTCTCTGTCTACCTTACACACAATCTCTGGTGTCAAACACCCAGCAGCTCATCATCTTTGTCACCTCGCCAGGCCATGTAAAGTGCAGACACTGCGCCGTCCAGAGGGGACAGAAGAAGGAGGAGAGAGAGAGGAGAGAGTTCACGGCACATTTAATGATCAGCCCACGTGGCCAGGGCTTTCTGGGTTTTCAAAATACAGGGAAAACACAATGCCGCGGGTGCTAAGCTGCCCTGTCATATTAGCATACAGAGTCTAGTAGAGTTGCATCTTAAAACACGAGAGCAATAAAGACAGTGGGGGAAGAGCACATGCTTTATGCTCACAAATGACAAATGGACAGAGCCACTGTACTTTACTTTCACACAGTCCTACAACCAAATTCACTCAGATTTTGCCGTTTTATGAAAATGATTACTTACATGTTAATCACCAGAATTAGTGGCTTCCAATCTTTTGTCACATCTTAAAAACCCAGTAAAATGTCAAATGAAAAACCGTGAAAAAGCTTAAACCATAAGGGCAACGTGCTGTCTTTGTGGCTGAGCCTGCACTCTGACCTCTCCGGTGATCGCCATCCAGCATTTAACTTTGTGCCCATTAAGCAGTCATGAGCAACATAAAGGCAGTTCAGGTCAAAATGTTATTCAAAATAGGCCGTTAGGCTCTGGGGTTGCTTTGACCCCTTTAGTCCGGCCTTAAATATACAATGTCAAGGACAACTAGATAGACTGAGGTAAACATTTTTTCAGACTTTCATGTTTGACTTTGGTGATCCCTTGACTTTCCCTCTAGCGCCACCATATGGTTGAGATTTGGTTTGTAGTGGAACGTCTCTACATTATTTGCAAACCTAATCCAGCCTATTGTTCACAGCTTCAGTTTTAGTATGATGATAGTCTGGAAACCCTGTTTGCATGAAGGTTCACTCTGCCTTTCTGAAAGGCAAACCAGTGGGGCTGTCTGAGAGCAATGACGTTGACAACAAACATTTGTTGTCAACGCAATTGTTTCAACAATTGCAGCAGTGGTAGAGCCAAATGTGTTGGCGCAACGCAGGCAAATATTGATGAATTGAGGCTTGGTGAGTTTTAGTGCACAAAATACACCATATGGTGGTCAATGCCAATTGATTAAAAGCTAATCCAATAGTTTAAAAATTAACCCTGGGTCTACACCCAATAGGATGCAATGACTGGAAATTATCCCCAATGGAGTGTGTACAGAGACAAATAGAATTTGGGTCTGATAATAACAGGCTGATTGGACTCAGCTGTATTTAGTGCTAATTAGTAATTGCTAGAATGCTAACACGCATCTGCTAAACCTCAGCCCACTGAATTTATCTGCTGAACACAGCATTGCAAACATGTATTGAAGTCAAAGGATTGCTATGCCTAGGTATGTGTGTATGTAAGTAGGTATCACTTTAGACTCTTAGTTATGTTTTTCAACATGCAGTGATTTTTACAGGTTTTGTGACTTTTTCTGCTGTTTGAAAACTGTTATCTGAAAAGTGCATTCCTTCCTTGAAGTTTCGCATGAATCACTACAACTTCGACTAGAGGTTTTTACATCGGTCTACAGTTATGTGATTCCTCCAGTAGTAAAGTACATTTAAAAAATTTTGAGCTACATACAAGGCTTTTTTCTTCAAAAAGTTCATATGAGGGTTTAACCCAACAGTGACATTGTGAAAAGCCAAAATGGGAATTACAGCATTATCATTAAGGTGATTTACTTCACCAACGTAATGAAAACAAAAAAAAACACTTAAGGTAGCATTTTTAGGGGACAGTTGCAAGGACAACGGGCCAGAGAAGGAGTGATTTCTGGTCCAGTTCCCCATGCTGGCATAGACAAGCTTCAGCCAAGCAGTCTAAATTATGTATGGCTACTTTCCCTCCCACCCAACTCTCTCCGTCACACACGCACAAAGTTTGAGAGAGGAACTCGAATTGTGTAAGAGTAAATGGCTGCCAAGAAAAGCAAGGTGAACTGGAGAACAGGCAATAATGAAGGACAAAAATAGATGAGATGTAAACCAGACCCTGATTAAACACACCAACTGTGAAATGTCAGCGCAAGAAAACAATGTCAATGTTCAGATGAGTCAGAACTATGATGGACAATTTTGAAACTGTCAAGAAAATAATGACAACAACATAATGGGTTACAAAATATTGAGTTGCAATTGTTGAGTCAGTGCTATTGATCCACATTATCAAACCTCTGCAGCTTGACCGGGATCATTTTGTGCTGCGGGACTGTCAAATTTATTGTCATTAGCTGGATGCTTCAAAAGCTGATGATAAGAGTTTCTGGCATCACAAAGTAAAACTTGTACTTAATACTTGACACCATCATTTATATTTAACTCAAAATGGGGACAAAGTTAATATCCAGATCAGAACATTCGACACTCTTCAAAAGGGCAACGGTATCCTCTGCATTAAGCAGACAAGATCTTGAGTGAGACTTCGGTTTACTGCCTCTTTTGCGATGCGTGTTTCTGGTTGCCGTACTCATTCCAGCTCGCCTTTAAGGAAAATATACATATATGTTTTTGTTTTGTTTCATTGATGATTTCAAATCTGTTGCCTTATTTATGTCTGTCGATTTGGCAAAAAAGATTGCAGGTTAACATGTTTGTTTGCATGGTGTGCTTCCTGGTAGAGAATGAGACTGTGTTCCAAATATTGTACTTGTGTACTCAATATAGTGAGTGTTAGTTCGTAAGTGCATTCACGCTGTCAAGTGTGGAAACATGCAGTGCACTACAAGTAACTGGATGATACACTCAAAATGCTTAAAAAAAAAAATTGTGAAACGGGGGACACTTTTCCACACTCAACGGTCGCCATTTTGGCTCCGTAGATGAAGTGGAGCGACTACCAACGTCAAGAATTTTTAAATTGAGACGTCAGAGGAAGCTGCAGCTGTCGTGGAACACACAAAAGTTTTTTTTATTTCTCACTAAGTACCACTATACTGCTGCTGGCTAGAAGCAATCAGTGTGTTTATTGTCTGTGAAACAGAGGGCACGAAAACATCTTCATTTTAGGGCAAAATGCATTCAAATGTTAATTATTTCCGGTAAGAGCACAACGGCAGTGTGCAGTTTGAGACAACACTTGCCTGTTGAAATTCAAGTCTTATACAAGTAAGAGTCCTAACATGTAAGAGTACCATATCTAAGATTACTAAGAGTATGTCACTTGGAACACTTCTGTCGATGGGTGTCAGGTTACATGATATTGCACATAGCGAGCTTACTGCTTGAAGGCTTTGTCTTCCTGTGATACTTCCAACTGAAAAACAAGCCCTGTGTTCTTAAACTACTGCAGATAAAAGCAGCTGAAAGTGACTGTAGTAAATAAATGATGTCATACCGAAATGTTTTCCAGCTGCAGTTATCATACATCCCCGTGCTGAACTCACGCAATCAGATACAACACTACCTGAGGAGCATATAGGAGAGCTGCAGCCGAGCATCGCTGCGGGAACAGCTTTAAACCAGAAAAGCAGTGCTGTGTTCAGGCAGGTTAGATAATGGATTTCCACTGGCACATCATCACATCAGTGAGTTTGAGAACAGGGGAGAAGAGATGTGAGCTTAGCCTGCCTTAGAGACCAAACCTCATCGTTCTGTATCCTGAAGGTAGAAGAAACCTTCTCCAAACCTTTTAAAGGCATTTACCAGCTTTATCATGTCAGGATGTTTTTAGTTGGGTTTTTTTTGCCAGCCTTAAATGGCTGCAGTCCACCTCCTGGCAAATTCACCTAAGCCTTTGGCTTGAGCAGACATATTTCTCCACGCACACACGCACGCACGCACATGGAAACGCACACTGTACAAAATCTAACTTTTTGTTCATCTACCAGCTACACTAAAAGCTTGTTCTTCCATTACTGTAAATCAAACAGAAGAGAAATAGAGTCAGTTTACTGATTTACAACCCGTTTTATTTTCTTCAATCTGGCTTTGTGATATATTTACACTCTAAAGGGTTACAGTAAAGAGGCACACCCTTTATCAGCACCACTGCTGGGAACCACTGAGTGCTGGTTGGCTAAGTGCCTTCCATTAATTGCACAGTGATGGCGCCTGTTCACTTTTACTTTCCATCTGAATCTGTATATATTATGTAATATACTTAGTGCTTTCTGTGGGTTTAACACGTCTATGCTTCCGAGTGTGTCCATCAGAGGTGGGCATATCGATTCTGCGGGATCGATACTTTGATACTTACAGGCTACTCATTTGGTATTGCATATTTTTTTTTAGGTATCGATAAATACAAAATGTGGGTGGCTGCATCACTTTCAAATGTATTTATTTTTTGTAAGTTTGTCATTAAAAGTTGCTGCCCCGTGTCACATGACCGTGGCAACCAATGAGACACGAGGATACAGTGAGCGAGCGCGGACTGCGCAGGTGCCAACTGCACATCATGAGCGGCGGAGAGAATGGCAGAGAGAAAACGTAGCGTGGTGCGGTGCTAGTTTTTTTTTAAAAATCGGTAGACAAAAACAGACAGCTGCAACACTAGTAACCTTTTAAAGCATTTAAAAATGACCCATCCTGAAAGCTTCACGGAGTCAAACCAGAAACATGATGTCCAAACGTCCAAGTCCTCAACGCCATTTGTCCGACAAAAGACATTGCAGGAGAGTTTTCAGAGAGGCAAAGCATATCCAGGCACAGATGGCACAGTGATTAGCTCATGGTCATGTTTTTGGGTGTCTGTCTGGTCTAAATTCCAAAACATCTTTATCACAATCTCATTTTAAGGCCAGACACTACAGGTTAATAGAGTAATAAATTAATGAATAAACTAATATTTATCACAGTGAAACTTCCACAGTTGGTTGCTTGAGGTACAATATGAGAATAATTAATCTATTAATGTAAGTGTAATGAACTTTTTTTCAAAAAACTATCATTATTATGAAAAATCCCATTTAAGCCATTTAAGAAGGTATCGGTATCAGTATCAGTAAAATCTTCTAACTAAAAGTATCGTATCGTTTTGAACTTAAAGTCTGGTATCGTCCATCCCTAGTGTCCGAGTATCTATTAGAAAGAAAGAAAGAAAGAAAGAAAGAAAGAAAGAAAGAAAGAAAATACTGTAATAATACAGTGCAGTGTGTGTAGGTGTGTATTTGGGGTGAATGGGAGATGCCTCTCTACCAGCTGGTTTTCTGTCAGTCTCTGATCTTCCCCAGCTGTTAAAACCCACAGTGACTCAGCAAGGAACCAATATTACAAAACAGCACAACAGGGGGGGACAGATGAGGGGGTTGCGCACCAACATTCAAATAAGCTATCTAGCGGACTGAACAGGGTGGAAACTAATATCTCTAAAATGTCTCAAAGCATCTCATGCCTAGACTGCAACAAGATGGAACGCGTATGTATGAATGATACAACAACAATATGCATAATAAAACATGTTTACATTCATTTTTTTTCTTCACTGACCCACTCAAACAAAGAAATAAAAAAAAAAACACCCCACTCACCAAAAAGCTCTCTGCAGTTTTAGAAGAATAGTTTTGGTATGTACCTGTTTGTCCATGAGTGGGTCCTTGTTTTCTTTATTTCGTGCAAAACCAATGAGCCTCCTCTCACTGAAGTCAAACAATTCTCACATTGCACTCATACTTGAGTTCCGGCAGCTACGAGCCGATGGTCAATAATCGCTGCCTCTCATCGATGTTTCTCATTAAAACCAAGGGAAAATAAGCAAGCTGAGGAAAGTCATACTAACGGGAAGTTTTTATTGAAAAGTGTTGCAAGTTGAAAAACGCTCCTTTCCTGTTATACCCAAGAGCCGGGGGGGAGCCATGTATGCATGAGTGCACTGAGTGGCCTAAAAACAGCAGCAGAGGTTGTGTGATGTGAACTCTTCTGATGATAAGCAAACAGATGTTGCTGGTTGGACAGTGTGCATCTGGCTTAGAGCAGACGAAAGGAGAAGAAAGGAGGGATAAACAGTTCATACCTGCAGTAAGTCACATGAACCTATAAACATTGATTTTGGCAGACATTTAGCATTTGTGCATTTAGTAAATCCCCCAAAAGTCAAATGTCTCGGCTCCTTTTCAAAGATTTTTTTATTTTTTTATTACAAATCTTTGTCTTCATTCTGACTCTGCTCGTCTAACTAATGATAACCTCTCAGAGCGATGAGAATACAAGTTCCCTCCTGCTTCTATTCTGATTTCAATCCTCAATTCACAAACCAAAACAAGGGGAAACAATATCTGTCACCGTGAGTGACGGGGCTGCCTTCAAAGACACAACTCAAAATGAAAGATACAGCCAACAATTCATCATTTCATCTTCGTGCTCACCAAGAGAGCCCTCTTTGTTGAGATTCACGGGTGGTACTAATGCGGTATCAAAGGGAGAGCAAAGAATGAGAGCAGCGATGCTCGGGATTGAGATGGAGCCTTCTCAAATCAGTCATTTATGCAAATGCTGCCAGCAGATCATGTTCCTAATTAGGTCCAAATGAACAATTAGCTGATTGGGTTGAAGCTGCACAAAGAGCTGCCAATCAGATGATGAGAGAGCGGCGGGGTGGAGAGATGAAAGGACCGAGCAGAGATAGAAGGAAAGGAGACGAGATGACTGGCGAACTGATGAAATAACCTGTGGACACGGTCCAATCAGAGCGAGACGCACCAGGGACTTCGGAGAAATGCACGAGGAAGGAGCTGGAATGGCGCGTTGGCGGCGTCCTTGCAAGCATGCGCGTGTTGACATTTTCACGTGCGAGTGAGTGCATTCGCGTGTCTGCGCACACTCGCACTGTCGGCCCATTATGCAATTGGGAGTCGGTGCGACTGGACCATCACAGGCCATTTAGGTTTCAAACAGCGAGACAGCACTTGGCACTTAATTTAGCAAAACAAGCGTGTAAGAGCACCCAGCTCACGCTCCCAAAGCACTGCCCAAGAAAAACAAAACAAACCCCCCCCCCCCCGTCTTCCTGAGGGTTTCTAAGTGCTCTCTGACTTACAGTGCTGCTGGGAACGTGGTCTTGTTTGTAGGGAGACTTATTGATGGGATTTCTCCGTTTGCAGGTGCGACAGAGGACGTGAACATAAGTCGGGCCACGTGACGAGAGTAAACACACGCATGCCATAGGTACCTCTCTCACTCTGTCAAACTACCCACCAAGCACCTCACCAGAACGTCGTATAGCCACAGGAAAGACAACCTGCTTCATTTCCATCTAATTAAACAAATATTCCTAAAGTGGGCCAAGTCACAGAAGAGGACGCGTAAACAACAACTGCTTTTACTGTACACAGCCTGCCAGCTACAGCGGGAATGTTACGCTGTTTTTCTGCCTCGTCATTTTGTATAAAACGTACGAACACAGAATGAGCATCGGCACTGTTGTTCCACCATTCAGCCGTTGACCGTAGTCACAGAGCCGAATCAGCTCCAGTGTAAAAGGGAGAGCCGGACTCGACACCAGAGCGTCATTTTGCATTTTGGACCACCGGCATGCTTTCTAAAATCACATGTTGGAGCGCCATTGTTTCGGCTTTCTTTGGTTCTGTGTAAAAAAAAAAGAAAAGCCGGGATAGCGATGGGTCCTGTTACAGCAGTATTGCTTCGTCTGTCATTCTCCTGTATTTTGCAATCTAAAACATAGGTTTTACAGGTAGAGGTTATATTGTGGAGAAACTTCAAACCAAGTAAGCAACCCATTGTGACGTCACTTGTTGGTTTGTGAACTGCTGTTTTAAAACCTGGAGTCTGGAGGTTTGCTTGTAGCCAGAAGGGACCATATTCGGACGAACTGTGGAGAATCAAAGGGTTAATCTGATGGAGAACTAGTATACACTAAGCCCCGCCCACCTACAGCAGAAACCTGACTGCACCACAGGCCTTTCAATCAAACCAGACACACCACACATACAACATGGCTCCTTTTGGAGGTCTAATATCTCATTCATGGGGGATTAGTTTCAGAAGGACCAGAGCACTGATAAGGAGGACAACATTTATCGAATGACACCATATTGACTTATGACAAAAGAATATTGACTTAGTATTTCATAAAAGAAGTTGATCCTTTTTAATTTATGTTGGTGGCAGAGGTGTTTTGGAGCCAGCTCCAAGTGGCCGTCAGTGGTATTGCACTATAAGGCACTTCCACACTGGCTTCACTTTTAAGACCAGGAGAGTGCATCCGTTTCTATAAACAGTTTATGGCTCAAACAAGAGAACATTTACTTTCCTTTTTGCTTTGTTATTTTTCTCTATCCAGTCCAATAATTGGGGAGTTCTCAGTCAGTGAAGATGTAGTTTTGTGTCTTAATTTGCCTAAAGTCTACCACATTTCATATATACACAGTACTGTGCAAATGTTTTAGGCATTTTAGAAGTTCAGATTCATCGCACAACACCATCTGAGAGGACGTTTTATCTCTCTAAAATTAACTCTGCAGCATGAAAATGACCTCAAACATACAGCCAGAGTCTTTTTAAACTCTCCTCAGTGACAGAAAGAACAAGGAGTCTGCATATCTGCATTGCAGTCAGGTAATTACGGAGTTGTTTGATAAATAATTCAGTACACACGTTTCCTTCTATATTTACCGCTTGTTTAGTCCAGTTACATCTGTGCCTTTTTAGCTGCTAAATACTCCACCGTGTTCTCCAGCCATGTGATGCTGGGCAGACAGCACACAGTGGCATTTCAGAGCGGCTTCACTTTAAACAGCAGCCTGCTGTTTCTGATATTGAAGCAGAGAGAAGGGACATGAAGTTGTAGGTTGGAAACCAAAACAATATGTGGGGAGAAGCTATAAAACTCTACAGTGTGTTGCTTCTTGGACAGTCTTCTAGCTTTTTACTCCACTGCTCTGATCCAGTGTGTATTTTCTCTCCTGAAATGAGCAACAGCAACAAAACAAAAAATCTAATTGGAAAACACTTTTTTTTCCTCCTCAAAATCAGGCAATAACATCCTTAAAAACTAAAAAAAACAACAGTTTTCCTCTTTAAAAAGCCAGTGGGCTTTCTGTTTCACCTAAAACACACAGCTACAAGGGCAGCAAGAACAGACGAATACAGGGGCGACATATTTCTTCCGAAGTGGCATTTGCGCGCGAGCGTGCGCACACACACACACACACACACACACACACACACACACACACACACACACTCGTTTCTCTCCCTTGACAGTCTCCCCCTCTGTGAGTCTAATGAAGGCAGAGTGTGTAGGCAAGCATTTATGGTATGCCTGGGTGCACACGGTCAACCCTCCTGAGCAACATACAAGCACACACACACACACACACACACACACACACACACACACCACAATGCAAGATTGCACACAAGGACGTAGATGCACATTTCAGAGTGAGCCATGTGTACTTGACTTCAGGTCGGCCCATCTGTCAGTCTCTCCCTCTCACCACCCTCCACTTCTTCCTCTAACATGCAAATGTACACTTTTCCGTCTGATTCCCTCACACCGAGGGATCATTATCTCTGGCATGGTGCAGACACTGAGTCGTGATGGGGTTATTATCGAGACGGGCACAAGCACACTCAGCATGTCAGTTCTCATTAAAAGACTACAACCTCCGTCTCTCAGTGTGGGTTCGTTGAATGTTTGGTCAGTGACCTACCCGCCTTTGATGTAGTCCAGGAAGGTGACTTCAATGTCCACCAGGAATGACAGCAGCGTTACCTGGAAATGAGAGGGCCACAATCAGCTGTAAGTCAGTGACTTTGAAGCTTCCGTTGCCACAGATGGGACGAATACAGTTATTCTTTCTGATGTAATAAACACAACGAATGGTTAAATTACATTACGCAGCATTAAAATGTCTGGAAAAAGTGTAGTACGAGAGCAGATCAATAATGTTCGTGACTGCTCCTGATGCACACAAACGATGTACAGCACTGTGACATGGAAGGAACAGGAGGACGGTATGACGTTAATGAGGAAAGGTTGCACATTTTTATCATCATAATTTCCTGCGTTACGTACGGTCCAGCGATTGCTCTGTGAACATGAGCAGAGTGCGCACATCAAATTTTGTGTCAAACTCGGCTACCGAGACCCTTAAAATGCCTCAGGAAGCCTCACGCAATGAAAAACCTGGAGAGGCGTTTTGAGTGACGTTGACGTTTCCAAGGGGCGAAAGTCACTGCCCAAAACCTAAAAAGGTGCAACAGGTAAGGTGTGCAACCAGGTGGGTTTTGTTTGATGTTCACAGGCTGGTGCACCATGGATTTGTCCGTCAGGGTCAGACTGTCATCTACTGTGACGTTCTGAGGCGTGTGAGGGAAAATATTCAGTGCAAAAGACCTGGACTGTGGTGCGATGGGTTGTCCAACCTGACAACACGCCACTTCCTCCCACTACATGCACGTAACATTGCTGCACATCGTCTCTGAACTTACTGATCCACCCTCGTATAGCTCTGTATTTCAGATCCAGTTAATATAACTCTATGTGTAAAGAAAAAGGACGGTGCATCTGGTTTGATGCCTTACCGTTCCAGAGTTGAGGTATTTTTTCTTCTTTCCTTTCTTCTTTGGATTTACCACCTGAGAAACACCAGATTCTCTCTTGTAACTTCATCAATTCATCCACAAATTCAACCTTTCATTTGAGTTTTATAGGGCTGCATATTAAAAAGTGGAACAGACCTGTAAATAGCTCCAACTTTATTAGAACGGAGCTAGTTAAGACTTTCAGTAACATGCAGTTTTCTGCCACTTTGAGAAGGCAGAAACAAGTTGAAAACACAAAACTGATATACTGTATGGTTGGTGCTAGACTGGATCAGCCGGAGGGAGCCACGCTCTAAATTGTACGTTGATGCGATTGGTTATTTCACTGTCAACCAACTGAGCCTATTTCTAATCCTAACCCTAACTTTAACCCTCCGAGCGTTCCTCCTGCTGATCCAATCTGGCACCAGCAATAAATTGATATGGCAAACCTTTAAGTTTACTATTTACATATCCCTGTGGATATGGACCTGAACCAACCCTTAGTTATGCTGTTATAGGCCAATGCTGCTGGGGGACCTCGTTACATGCTGAGCTTCTTTTCTTTCCTCCTAGTCTTTAACTGACTCATACCTCACCATCTTTTTCCTCTCCCATAGTTTTTTCTTATTATCTGTTGTCTCTCCATTCAGTTCCCTCGCTCGCATAGTTTCTGTTCTTTCTTTTGCAGATGTCCTGCCATGGAGCTGCATGTCTCGGCCCTGCGCTTGTTGTCTCCACCAACAGTTCTTCTCTTGTATCTCTATGTTGTCCTTTTCTCTCTCTGCTCTCCTCTCACCCCAACCGGTCGAGGCAGATGGCCGCCCACCTCTGGGCCTGGTTCTGTCGGAGGTTTTTCTCCCTTAAAGAGGAGTTTTTCCCTCCTAGCTTATGTGGGAATTGTTGAATTTCTCTGTATAATGTTGTAAAGTCTTGCTGTAAGGACTTTAATGTGTTAAGTGCCATGAAATAACCTGTGTTGTGATTTGGCACTATATAAATAAAATTGAATTGAACTGAATATCCAGCAGTTGCAGAGCAATATTAAGATTCATGTGGAACCATGTTCCTGGTCACCTGATGAAAGTCAGTCTCCTTTTAGCTCTGTTTTGGTCTCTACCAACTCCTATGGGAAATATCTGTCTCTTAAATAAATGCTCCACTATGTTGACCAGCTAATCTCTAACTCTGTCTGTGTGCTGTTCCGTGCTGCTGGATAGCATGCAGAGGATTTGTGAAGCTTTTCTCCCAAAACTGCCTGCTGCAGTCAAAAATGACCCCAATAAAGCTCCATTGAGCGGAGAAGAACTGCAGAGTGTGATAATTCTCTACATCCTCACAAGTGACAACTTTCATAAACTTGTGATGAATTGCCTGAGTAAAAACACTGATTAAAGCCGATTATACCTGGAAGCACAGTTTAGGTCTGTGCATGGATTACTGGAGTTTGTGCGTCCACATGATATAAAATTGCATAGTTTTTCTTCAGTCTGTCGTGGTTATAATGTTAGAAGTAGCTAATGCTTGTCCACCCAAAATCAATCACAGCAGACTGTGTAATTTATGACTATTTAGAATTTATGTCTAAATCTGCCAAAGGAAAGGGAAAAGTGGAATCCAAATTCAATATAAAAAAAAGAAGAAGAAAGATATCCAACAGTGCTCAACCATATATTCTTCAAGTTGTGAGGAGAATGTGTGAATGTTTTATACCTCCCTCCCTCCTTCCTTCCTCCACACACACACATACTTCCATCCCGAAACCATCTTTCACCATAACCATGCCTTCGAGCAATGCTCTTAACACTCAACATGGGGCAGCTGAATCTAGAGGTGGAGGGCGGCTCTAAACTCAGTGGTGTGACTTCATGAAGATGTATTAGGACAGAGTCGGTTCGTAGACGCCCTTCTTCAGCTGAATAAAGATTCCAATGCATCTAAATGAGCTTTACTTACTGTTTTGAAATGGCAATTCTTTCTATGAACAGGGTTTTGTTTTAACTGTGGCCCTCAACTGATTTCATCTGTCAAAAAGCGACCCGCGCTCGCTAAAACATACAATCGCTCGCGTGTTAAGGAGGACCAAACAGAAGCAGACCTGAAACTGCTTTTGAATTCCAAACACTGGATCAGAGGCAGTTAAACCGGCACTTTATGGCCTGATTAAACTGTGCCAAGGTTAAACAGAGAGAGAGGACCTCAGGGAAACAACATACAAATGTGTGGATTTATGCATTTCTCCTTGGTTCACTTTGAACAGGTACAAGGGCGAATTGAAATGTGGTTTTAAAACACACACAGACACAGACACACACACACACACACACACACACACACACACACACACACACACACACACACACACCACACACCACACACCACACACACAGAGTGCATTTAGCAGTGCAGTCATTGTCTTTGACTGCCACTTTCAGGTTGAGGAAAAATTGGTCAAGAAACAGGCCAGAAATCGCAAAATTACTATGTGTGTGTGTGTGTGTGTGTGTGTGTGTGTGTGTGTGTGTGTGTGTGTGTGCGCGCACACATCTGAGGACTATTAGGGAAACAGCAGCTGTTTAAAATGACAGTCCCTTGTGTGATTTCCTCTCAGTGTGGTACTCTGTTAATCAAGAAGTGTTGACTCTTCCTAGGAGAGGATAAGCCAGCAATCCATCATAACTGTCTGTGTGAACGTGTGTGTGTGTGTGTGTGTGTGTGTGTGTGTGTGTGTGTGTGTGTGTGTGTGTGTGAGAGAGAGAGACAGTAAAAGTGAAGCAGAATGGAAAAGATTACTTTTTCTTTCTACCAAAGCTGTTAAAAGTTTGTAGGTTGTATTAAATAAGTCGTATGACAGCTCTTATCAGCATCACAGTTTATTATTCATCACAACAAGTTTGATATAATAAGTGAGATTATAGAGAAGCTGCAGCTCTTATTTAAAAAAAAAAAAGTGTTTAAATTACACTAAACATAAAAAAACATGTTTTTCAAAATTTATGCTGACTAGTAATTTGGCAAATTATTTCTCCACACTTTATTTTTATACTTACTTTTTTTTTTTTAGCATGCATATCAACTATATGTGGTTCTTATTTAAAGGTTCAATCCACCCAAATCCCCTAAAAACTAATTTCCCCTAATTCATTTTCCCTTTATATCTTAGCGTTTAGAATCTTGTTTTATTGCTTTGATTTTAAGATATTTGAGGTTGAGATGTCACTCTGTCAGCATGGAGGGCTTTGGTGGAACTGGGAACCTTTAGGTGTGGCAGCACCATGAAAAGCTTTTTTGTGGACATTGGATATTTTTTACTTTGATGTGGGATGGATCAGTCCGCCAGCATTGTAGCCCAGTATCACGCCAAAACGTGTAATACACCTGTGAGTCCACCAGAGGATACTGTGTCAGTGTCACGTTTTACTTTGCTTTGGCATAATAATAATACATGTACGACCAGGGTTTGACTTTGTGAGAAAGCTCCATGGATTTCTTTATAGAAAACCTTTTTCTAACCCTGAAATGGTAGTTTTCGTGCTTAACCCCAACCAAGTTTTAGTTCCCGAAACCAAACCTAGTTTTTTTTTCCTAAACTAAACTATGTGGTTTTTCACGGTTAGCAGAAGCAAAGCCTGACACTGACACGGTATACTGTGCTGGCTGACGGGTATTTTACTAAAATTACCATCCCTATTCCTGCATGGTGTGGATACTATAACAGTAACACTGCTGGTCTGAAGTCAGATATTCAAACATCTGGTTTTGTCTGGTTTTGACATGATTAGATAAACAGGAAGTAGATGCATTGTGTTTTTATCTGTCAATTCCAACTGCCTCGAGCTAAAATATTTAATTTCTACTCTTAAAAGACTTTAATGGTTTTTATTTTTCAGTTCACATCCTCTAAATCTTTATTTACATGACAACAGTAGCATTTTCACTCGGTCTTTATTTTTCCTGTCAGATGTGACAGGCAGGAAATGAAATAGCAGTTTAGTTTTACTGTCATTAAACTGCTCCAACAACTGTGTGTGTGACCTACTGTCCTCTACACTGGTCTGGATAGGAGACCCAGCTTTTAATTGAACACAGCAACACGCCTGCACATGCAAACTCACACCCACCCACCCACACACACACACACACACCCACGCACCTCATAGACGTTGAACTGGCTCTGTCCTCTGGATAGTTCTCTGTAGCTGGTGCTGAACTCTCCGATGAAGTCATGGCTACATGAGAGAAGTGAAGAGGAAAGACGGACGACGGAGAGAGACAGAAAAAGAAAGTAATGTCTGACAATATGACCCATTTTCTTTTTTTTTAAATCCTCCCAACATGTCCCAAAACATTGATTTAAGTCCCAGCAAAGACACCTCGAGTTTAAGTGAAGGCAACAATGACGAGGTTTGTCGTTAGTGAGTATTAATGCAGCTTCACCTCACTTCACCCAGACAGCTTGTTAAAATTGTTTTGAATTCGTGTCCCACTGAAAACCATTCTACCAAAACGACTCTGCGTTCCCTCAGATCATGAGTGACACTGAATACATTAGAAAGTATAAAGAATAGAGAAATAACTCCCTGTTAAACTACAGCTTGACATGTCACGCCCTGTTCTTTCTGTCTGGCTGTCAGCAGCCAGAATCCAGACTCATCATTAAGCAGTCAATCCATGACGATGTTGCACTCAGCTCCCTTACCTACTGAAAAACAGACTGGTGTTAATGATGTGCGACTTGGATTAGATTAAGCGTACGCAGGAAGCTAACGTGTTGAATGTTAATGTAATCAAGAAGACAGGCAATAAGGAAATGCATTGCTGTCTATTTATTAGCGATTATTATCTACGAGGTATCAGAGCATATCACATTAAATCTTTACAATAAGCCCTTGTGCTCCTCACAAACAAATTGGTAACACAGTGAACATTATTTTGTCTGCTTCAGGTGAGATGATCTACATCTGATCCAGAAAGTCCAACTGGAGAAATAAACCCACAAGTTTGAAGGTTCATCAGATGCCAAAACGATGAACATTTGTGTCCTATAATATAATGAGGAAAGATTTCACTGCTCTGATAACATGATCCCACAGTCATTGTACCTCTGTCGTAACAACCGTGGCGTAAACAGTAGAAATACAGAGTTCATGTAACTAATGCTGAGTCTTGTTTTGAGTATCAATATTTGCAACAACATGAATGATTTTGGACATATTTAATCTGTTCTTCGTACATTAATACATGCAGTTGATGTTTCTCTACTGCTGTTACTTTAACAATATTACACTGTATTGCATAAAGAGTTCACGCAACAAATCTGTCTGTCTGTCATCAAAAGCAGTTGTGTGTTTTGCAAATCCCTCAGAGGAAACTATTCAGAAGAAGACTTCATGCACTACATAAATCACAACGCAGGGCTCATCCCCACATAATAGCAAATGAACTGTTTTTAATAATAACTGGAATCTATATTGATGTCTGTGAAATGATGCGATTTAATGTAAGATTAAAGCTACATAAGTTAAAATCAATAGATTTTTATCTTCGTGGGCGGGCCGATTGAGTAGAGGCTACGTACTGCTGTTGTTCACTGACACTGATGTGATTTACTCCTGCGTAAATGAATGGAGCAGAAATTATGCGTTTAAAAACAAAAATGTGTTGGTGTGGATGTAGCATAGGTATCAAAATTTGGTACCAAATGGCAAGGCATTTTTTAAATTATAGATACGACCAAACCAATTTAATCGGTACCATAAAAGTATTGAAGTTTGGTCCCCTGTCTTAATCAGAACCAAATTCTGTGTGATTGCCCTCCTGTAATACGCAGAGGTCTTATTCAGATGCATCTAGATCTAGCAGCCTGTTTTTTTTTAAGGTTATATAAAAGTTGAATTACAATAATAACAATAATAATAATAAAAAAAGAGGATTTACCTGCCATCTCTGTCCCAGTCGTACACCTCAACCTTGATCGTTCTGTCAAGAGGGGAAGAAAAGAAAAACAATCTTATTTATTTTACTGACGTGGTAACTTTTTATATTTCTGAAGTAAAAGCTTAGTTGCACCATGCAACACATTTAAAAAGTCAAACACAGCGTTGTGAAACAGATGTTGTGTCTAACACGTAATCAGAAGAATGCTAATTTCTTGTGTCGACGTTGTCATGGAGCTTTTAGGAGAAGCAGATCCATTCTGCAGCTTATCTTTATTCCAACACACTGTCTGCCTGTCAATGTATTTGCCTCCTGTAATGTGCTCTCCTCATCTTCAAATGCACCTATTTCTGCACCCTATTATAGCTTACGAGGAAATTAGAAGAAAAAAAAGAAAAAGAATAGCCTGCAAGAGGTAGATACGCTGCGCTATCACTATTTTGTACCAATATCTTCAACAGAAGGGTCATTTCTCTTTGACAAAAGCAAGAGGGTGATACACAGGGAAGGAGAGGGGTGCGGCAAAAGGATAATAGAAGAAACAGAGAATTAAAACAGAGATGAAAGGCACTCTGCAGGAGAGAAGGAAGGAGGGAGGGAGGGGAAGGGAAGATGATGTAAAAACAGTCGTACTCTCGGTCGATTAAATGTCAGTAGCAAGTAGAGACGAATCGAAGTCTGAAGAGTGTAAAAGTTTTACAACAGACAGTTGTATTTCCAAAGTTTCATATCAATTTGTTCCGACCGTACAACTTCGACAGCTTTCCAAAGTACCTAAGTGGTATCTCATTTAGAGTCGTAGCCAAAAGCGCACTTTCCCATCTTTCAATTTGAGAAGGGGTGGAAACACGAACCGTCATTAATGAGCTTCAAAGATGCCTGCAGAGTTAGATGCACATTTGAGGAAATGAAGCTATAAAGGTAAGGAGTGGGAATCAGCCGGCTGATAATGACGGGCACTCGGGGGATGAATGTGTCTCCTGGTTGGCGTCACGAGATAAACCAGTGTGTGCAGAGCTGTCCGCATAAACATCTGCGCACTTTCATGTGTTTATGTGGCTTATTAAATCTGAGTTCTGCCACATGTCAGCGGGAAACATCTCATCAGTCGGAGCTTTGATGATGTAACATGAAACTGACAGTGATTTCCCTTGTTAATCTAATGGCCACGCTGCATGTGTGTATGTGTGTGTGTGTGTGTGTGTGTGTGTGTGTGTGTGTGTGTGTGTGTGTGTGTGTGTGTGTGTGTGTGTGTGTGTGTGTGTGTGCGCGCGCGCGCGCGCGCAGGAGTGAACACAGAGCCATCAGAGCACCAGGGAACAGAAAGATACAGTTGTCTATTGTTTGCCAGCTTGAGCTTTTCCTTATCTCCTTTCCCAGACTCAGACCTCAATGCATGCGTGAGTGTCTGTGTACTGCGTCCGCAGTCCACCGTGTGTTTCCTGAGTCTCCCATTGATAAGACACGGTGTGACGCAGCTCCTCCAATGGGCTTATTGGACCAAACTTCAGATCAATGTTGCTGTCTGCTAGCTCGACTGAGTTAAGCCCCATTGTGCGCTTCTGTGTGTCTTTTTTCCACCACGCAGCGGCTATCGACACAGGAGACGGACACACAGGGCTGACATAAGAGAGACGCACTTTTACCTACTTGTTTTCTCATTCAGACTTGGACTTCTCCTCAGAGGTAAAAAGAACCAGGTGTCCAGAAATTAGAAGGACGATTGTCAGTGACGCAAAATAATTTAAATAGCTGAAAAATTCTTGAAATGGAAGTCAAATGTATTTTAGGAGAGAATATTTCAATTAAAACACTTTATTATATAGGTCTGTATTTTTGCATCATTTGTTAATAACTCCTGAGATGTTTCCTGGTTGGTAATTAAAGGGAAACCACACGCTGTGCTGAGTTTGAACACTTACCAATTAATTATTTCCAATTAATTACGAGTGCAACCTGAAGAGTCTTTTGGTCTGAGGATTTTTTTCCTGTATATACAATTCAAGCTATAAGTGGTATAATGTTTCCAATAACAAATAAATAATGGATGAAAATGTATGTTACATGGACCTTTCATTTGATCTATCGGCTTGTACAGCTGAACATGAAAACCCTTCAGATAGATAACATCATTTTAATTTGACCACCTATCAACGGTAAAACTGACGTCTAGTTTGTTCCCTCCAAGCTCTTCCAGTACTCGCCTAAAGTTTAGAGAAACCTCTCTCCTAAGTGTTTACATGTCGAAAATGTTTGATAGAAATATCAAAATAAATTCTTGCCCCCAGTTAAATACTTGGATTACTGCCAGTTGTTTAGATTCGTTCATCTTTAAACTCTCTCATTTCCAGTTTATTTCCCAGCTTGACTAAATAGTTCACAGAACAGCGAAAACATCACATACCACAAAAAGAGCCACTATGATCAAAGGCATATTAGAGCAAACAGAGAAAGTGTGTTAGGGGGGCAGGATGGCACTTGTTATTTTGGTACCAAAATAAATGCTGGGGGCTGACAGTGAAGGAATACTTTGCTTCTTGGCTCTTTGCTTCACTTTAAGCTGGTATGACAAGAGGATTACAGAGAGCATACATGTGGATGCATCATTGAGTTTACGTTTATTTACTTTTTATTGACTTATTATTGTAAAGACCTCATGTATGAGGCTCACTGTTTGCATCCCAGTCAGAGGAATCGTATTGAAAATGTCATGATGACATATTTTATTTGAAATGACCCCCGTATAACTATTATTCTTTTTTAGGGTGACTTTGTAACAACTGACCAGGGCCTACAGATTAAAAAAAAAATAGCCTTTTGGCATATTTACAGCAATGTCTTACCAATGTCCACCGTTCCTGTGAAATAAACTAACAAATAAATAAACAAAATGATTAATAATATCATATTAATGTGAATGTGCCTAATCAACCCATATATATTATTATTAAAAATAATAATAATGTTGTGTGATTATATAAACAGATGACAGGAGAAAAACATCTTTACTCGTCCACAGCCAGCCATGTTATGTTTTTTGTTATTTACCCTGAACAGGTCATTAAACATTCCAGGAACATTCATGACATCAGAGGGGCATGTAGTACCGGTATGACATCAGTATGTTAAACACTGAAAATAACTGGACCGGATGATTCAGATGGTTGTCTTGGTTGGTGCATTTATTTAAACCTGCCGTAAATATGTCGAAGAAAAAAGAGACTTGCCTGTCGTAATCACCATTGCAAAGAGCCCGAACTGGGATTTTAAAGGCCTGCCACACAGGGTTCAAAGTGTTCTTAATCACCTCTGTCTTGTGGCAAATAGTAAACCTGCGGAGACAAGAAGGAGAAGAGAGAGTTAGAACAGTAAAAGGGGGGAGAGGAGGAGGAAATATATTAGAGAGGAGTGAGAGGGCAAGTAGGAAATGAAATGGAGGGGCAGAGGATGTAAATCACACACACACACACACACACACACACACACACACACACACACACACACACACACACACACACACACACACACACACACCGAAAAGAGAAGAGGTCATTTCATTAATCCATCGGCAAACTAGTGGACTTGGTATCTTCTGTCCTCAGAGCACAAGGTCTTATCTGACTTGTAACACACTGCGGCGATGCAAGAGAGTGCCAACAGAGCTGGATCGAACACACACACACACACACACACACACACACGCACACACACACGCACACGCACATGCACTGCTTTTGTTGTATACCTCCTGCTCCCACATACACACACGAGCATTCGCGCGCACGTCGTGCACCTTGACATCTCCACATGTCATTCACACACATGCTTAGACAGGCAGCGTGGCTTTTGATCTGAGGCAAATCAATGAAGCCAATTTCCTTTGGATGCAGGGAAGGATTAACCCAAACATGAAAGGGGAGACCGAGAGATGGAAAAGGGGGTGTGAGGGGAGAAAGGGAGGAGAACTCACGTGCCGTCCTCGTTGCTCCTGTAGAAGACCAGGAAGGGGTCCGACTTGCCGAAGAAATCCTTTTTGTCCAACTTGTTTCCACAAAATTGCATCATTACCGATTCCTAATGGGAAGAGACAGAGAGGAAAACATTAATAAATGAATGCTTCCTAACAAAATTGTCTATTGGTCCAGATAGGCCTGCAGCTCCATCCTCAATTAAATCAGTTATAAATCCATCAACATCATTATTACATTACATTTCATTTAGCTGACGCTTTTATCCAAAGCGATTTACAATAAGTGCATTTCAACCATGAGGGTACAAAACCCAGAACAACAGGAATCAAGAAAATACAATTTCTTCAAGAAAGCCAAACTACAAAGTGCTAAAAGTAAGTGTCATTTTAAGTGCCATTGTTGTGTATCTATCCATACTGTCACTGCAAATGTCAGTGGAAGTCAAACTGTTTTATGGTGAATGTACAGTATATAATCACATCATCAGACCTCTTTCATCCTCACATATAAAAGCTCTTTCAAACAAGATGATTTCTGGTCTGTTGAGGCTGCTCCTGGTGGAAAAGTTGGTCTCTTCTCATGTGGAGTTCTTTCAATATGACTACTGAATGCTGGTGAAATGGTTCAGAAAGAACTGCTTTTCATTTGATTATGACAGACTGAATCCAAAAGCTCTTGTGTTATTGATGACTTACTGGCTATTGAGCTGCTAAATGCTCCATTATGTTCCCCAGCTAGCTGCTAACTTTGTCCTTCGGCTGTTTGGTGGGGCAAGAATTGTAGAGCAAGGTTTGTATTTAGCTAAAAACAGCTGCATGCTGCACCTGGAAATGAGGTTGATGAAAGGGGTGAGAGGAAAACTTGTTGGCTGTAAAATCAGAAAAACAAGCTCGACGATAATAAAATGATTTGTGGAGCTGACAGAGAGAGAGTTATATTGTTTCTGTAATGCCATCGAGCCTCAGAAGTGATTAAGTGTGTGCCAAGGACAAAAAAATAAAACACCTATGATGACAGATGAAAACCAAATTAAGGGTAAGATGAAAATAGAGGAGAAATATGTTTTATTGTATTATATTAACCAAGTGGAAGTTAAGAAAACAAAACATTTTTCTCGTGTCTTTTCCGGGGGTTAAGAAAAGGCTTTTTATTTCTTCTATTGCCGTATTTGTATTATTTAACTTAACATTTAAATTATTAAGAGTATTACTTATTGATTTCAGTTGTGTTTTCGAAATGTATGATCTTTCACTTTGTTTTGTGGGTTGGGAGACTGCATAACACACTGCTGTCGTTGCCAAGTTTCTCAGTTTACTGTCATAATGTCTAAAAGATGCCAGTTATCCACATGAATACAAAACGTGGCACCTAAAAAAAAAGAACCGAGTTGCAAAAAAAAAAAGTCAACAGATGCTTTTAAGTGCTTTTTGAGTGTTAAATTATGTAAATTGGGATTTTGTTCTCTAAAGTTTCATGAAATATTCAAATATTCGAACAAAGGTCAAAGTGGACGCTGCATCTCACGCCACTTGAACTTCTCCTAAATTCTGTTAAAGTCCAGATCTATACTCCCTCCGGAGTTAGGCCTTGAATCCTCCTGATAGAAAAGCTTTGCATACTTTTAAAAAGTAAAAATTTCAGAGAAGGAACAGAGTTTAACAATAGACAACCCCTCCAGGATTTAAAGGATGTTGTGATCAAAAATGTCTGATTTTGAAGCAGTTTTACAGAATTTTTTTTTAATGCTAATTGTAAAATTGTATTTGATGATTTTGCAATAAAATTATGGGAATTGGAAAATTACAGATTGAGGTAAAGACTAATTAAAAACATTTTCTTAAAAAGTCCAAAGTAATCACTTCCTCTGATATAGAGCATACTGTACAATACAGAAATAGCTGGAAATATTTCAGTTGTCATCTTTTTCATAATTTCTGAACTTAAAGAACAAAGGGACTCAAAGCAACAAAAAAAAAAAAAATCCTGAGTCATAAAAGTGACGCAACTTCACAAAACAGACTGCAATGCAGGAAACGAGGAACGGATGAAGAGCTTTGTTGACTGAAAATAGTTGTTGTTGCAAGTTGTTTATGTTGATGAAGTAAGTTTTGTTTGGAAAGGCTCACTTTGTACTGTAATGCCTTCATCAGAGCTTCTATTGAGAACCTTTATGAAATCCCTTGAATTTTTGAAAATTGCAAGCCCTGTGTGATTGTATGAAATTTGAAACAATTATTGTGATCTCAAGATTGCAATTTCCTGGAGGGATTTAATCGATACAGTACAAAGACAGCGACAAGGATACACGTACAGATAAAATGAACTTTTATCATCGACAGTTTCTGACACTCACCCTGCAGTTGTTCAGCTCCTCAGCTTTCACAATAATGGTCCCGCATTTCTTCCCTGGGATGCCGCTGTAGACGACACAACAGAGCCAAAAATCACAATCACATGGACAAAGTATGTGGCATGACCACGTGGTTCACATCTGCCCTTCCTTCTATTTCTCTGTGGTTTTCCATCCATCCATTCATTCTCTTGCGCTTATCCGGGATCGGGTCGCGGCGGCAGCAGGCCAGCAAGTTGGCCTAGAAGTCCAATAACTAAACAGTATTCATAGGGTTCAGATCGGGCAGGTCCGTTCCTCCCAATCACCCCCCGCCAGGTTTCTCCGTCGTTGCCCACAACAGCGTTGAAGTCTCCCAGGAGAACTATGGAGTCGGTAGGCGGCGCCCTTTCCCAGGACTCCCCCCACCGACACCAAGAAGGTCGTAACTCCATAAGCAGGAACGTCGGAGCCTTCCTCCCCGCGACCCGCAGGCGCATGGAGGCGACCATCTCGTTCTCCGGGGAGAACTCCATCACGGCGGCACTCAGCCGAGGGCTCGTGAGTATCAACCTCACTACCAAGTCAGTCATTTCCTCTCCTTTTAGCTCTGTTCATCAACCCCTGATGGAAATATTTGGCTGTTCAGCTGCTAAATGCTCCATTATGTTCCCCAGCTAGCTGCTAACTTTGTCCTTTGGCTGTTTGGTGGGGCAGGAATTGTAGAGCAAGGTTTGTATTTCGCTAAAAACAGCTGCATGCTGCACCTGGAAATGGGGTTGATGAAAGGGGTGAGAGGAAAACTTGTTGGCTGTAAAATCAGAAAAACAAGCTCGACGATAATAAAATGATTTGTGGAGCTGACAGGGAGAGAGAGTTATTTTTGTGTCCATCACAAGTGACACGATTTTAGATTATCGCAAGTAAGGGCAGACAGTTAATGTCTGAAATGTTTATTATACCAGCAGAACATAGTTAGAGTATGGTGTCTACGCTCCGGCTTCATTACATCACATGATTACGTACAGATATTGTGGAATGATGGAGAAATATCTTAAACCTGCAGGTGGATGCTTTGGGTGGTAAAGGGACTGAAAGCATTCGCAGCAGTACTGTCACGGCAGCAGTGTTGTTGACACGCAAAGGGAGAGATGGGAAATCTGTGCAGCTTACGTCGACTGCCTGAACTAAATCACAAGTGTCGCTGCATTAATCTCATCTTTTTTCAATATCAATTTACCGCATATATCAGAATTCATGAAAACTCAAACCTGCATCATAATCGACACCGAGAAATAACATTTGAACAATCTGTTGCATTTTGTACGCTTCAGTAGATCAGTCGATGAACTGCAGCAGTGCATCTACTCTCATTACAAACCTCAGACCTCTACGAGTAGTTAAAAGAAGCTATCCACACGTGGGGGGATCAGCAGGTTGACATAGTGTCCCTCAGCTGCTGAGAGATCCTACAATCCATCGTGAGAGAGCCACCAGGCAGAAATTAACTCAGGCAGTCATTTAGGCTGCCCTTAATTGGGGTCGAGGACCTCAGCGTGAATGTAATTCAGGTCGCCTTTTAGGCCAGCATGAGAAACTGAGGAAAAATGCTTTTGAAAAGGCAAATTTATCAAAATGAAGTTGAGGAGCCGATACTTTGCTTTAAGGAGCTGAGAGCTTTTTTTTTTAGACCTACAAAAGCACTATGCTTCTGTTAGAAATCTGAAGATGAGAAGAAAAGCTGAAATGGCACTTAACATGGAGAGGTTTTCTCTTTATAATTTCCAGACAGCACATGGAAGTGGGGTCAGATCATTTGTATGCATTATGTGTGTGAAAGATATCCAGAATGAAAAATTATAATTAAGACTGAGATAGTGAGGAAAGGACATAGACTTCTAATTGAAGAACACCTTCTACTGCAATCATTTACTTCTGTGACTGAATCTCTTCAAACTGTCTTCAGTTCAAAAACAGTTGATTATTGTTACTGAGCACCAGTCTGATAAGACAGTATCAAACTCTGCTTCACTACTGCCCAAACTAAAGAATTCCCATTAGATATTGTTACTCTCAGGAGAAATTACCGTTAAGAGAAACTTTTTCTGCAGGACTGCACAATTAACCATTTTTTTAATTAACCAATTAACAATCATGCCTTTCTGCGATCTCCTTTCTAAATGGCAAATATTCTGCAGCATTTTCATTCTGGACATCAGCTGTGTGTGTGTATATATATATATATATATATATAAAAAGTACACACTCTCTCCCTCAACCATTAACAATGCAGCATTACACCATGTGATGCAGAGCAGCAGAAACCTGCAGTAAGGAAAAACAAAATTGACAGCAAGCAGCAGAGCTACAAGAAAAACTACCAGACATGGTAAAGATTTGGCAGAGTAGTAGGTCTACGGTTTATAAACTATGTAATTTTCTTTGTCAGGTTCATCAATGACAATCAATTGTGCTGGTAAAAAAAACACTTTGATTCCTGATTTTCCTCCTTGGATTCGAAGTGTCATCATTGTGTGATAAAGGGTGCATGCATTTCTTAAGCTAAACTGACTGTAGCTGTCGGGTAATGCGTCCCATGTTATTTCACCTTAGGTCATAAAATGAATGAAATTCACAGTGTCAAGGCAAAACGGCCTTAAAAAAATCTTTTGGGGTAAATTTTATTGTTGGCGGGTAGGATGAACTTGGCATAACACCGGTCCTGTATCAGGCCCCATTCGATTTTTGTCTTGTTTTGTCATGTATCAGGTAAATGAGTGCACTAAACATTTAAAAGAGAGAATCGTGATCTCAATTCTAAGCAGAAAAAAAAAATTGTGCTTCTCATTGAATCCAGAATGGTGCAGCTCTACTAGATGCCATTAGTATGGAGATGATGTGATCAGGGAAGATTAGAGCAAAAAACAATTAGGCAATACTGACACTTCCTTTAGGAGTTATTATTGATACTTCTGGATAAGATATTTATGCCGTTTAGTTCGTGCTGTTCACATGTCCCCAGGCATTTCATTTCAGCAAAAATTGCAGTCCAGAAATGCCAATAAAGCTTCCAGCTCAAGTGACTAACTGTATTTTAAGTAGGCGAATAGACGCAGCAGAGTCACTCTTTATACTGAGACGGCATCACTTGAAAAAAGTTTGGCTTGTTTTGCTTCACCATGGGTGATGCAATGTGAAACATGTATAGACCTGGATTATTAACATCCTCTCATAAATGATTTCAACATCTGGATGATTGACTGCAACTACAGATGTGCTTGAGCAAATCGAGCTCTTCTGGTAAGACTATTGACACCCAAAGAGGACTTTATCTTCATTACAAACTCAAACAGCCAATCAACTACATGAATATCAAATTCAATCACAGGTTAAAGTGATGCGTGAGAAGCGTCAAGATATAGCAGAGCAACTTGTCTACTGCTTTGGTTCCATAAAGGTTATTTTTTCAAAAGACAAAACAATATGTCAATATTTACAGTTGACTCTCATAGGATTATTTAACAGCTGTCAAGTTCCATTTATCCACATTTCAAGGACGACCTTCTTCTTTTTTTTTACGTGCTGTTCTGTTTTTACTCTGTGGTCTACAGTTAAACAAAAAAACAAAAAAAATCTGGAATATGTGATAGTTATTGGAAAAAAAGACCAAAAATGTAGTGCTAATCAAAAATACTGGATGGGATGGGTCACGGTAGCAGCAGGTTGAGCAAATTAGCCCAGACTTTCCTCTCCCCAGCAACATTTTCCAGCTCTTCCTGGGGAGGAGGGGGGAGGGGGTTTCCGAGGCGTGAGATATATAATCCCTCTGGGCTGTTCCAGCTCTACCCTGCAGTCTCCTACATGCCCAGACAACCTCCAGTGGAAGGTGCCCAAGAGGCATCCTTGTTGGATGCCCCAACCACCTTAACTGATGTCAACTAAGGAGCATATTATCGAAAGTGATATTTACCGATAAAATATATATTTTTTAAAATTTTTGTTTACTTGTAGCTCACATCCACACCAAGCAAACATTTTACTTGAATAAAATCTGTAAACAAGTGCTTGAAAAATATAATTGTACCCGCTTGTGACCTATGATCCTGAAGCCAGTGCTCCAAAAGTATTTTTCATCCAGAAATAAAATACACTTGATATAATTAAAGCTATCATTTGCTGTCAAGCTCAGTTTCAGTAGGTCTCTAATCAAGGAGATACAGCTGGTAATGTGGTAGTCAAAGCTGTATTGTATACATGATTTTTTTTTTCCACCAATGGCTAATGGGAGCTCTCATTATAACTGCAAATCAACTTATTTTGTCCTGTTTTTTGTTGGCGTGGGTTGTGTGTTTGCACGTCCCAGTTGCAACGACGAAGCACAAAAACTTTTTACAAGCAAAAGAAAGACTTAGTAAAACTCTCCGTCACTGCCTCGTCCCTGCTCCCCGTCCCCACTCACCCACCTAATATTTCGGTCTCAATCATGTCATCTCGCCGCAACAATATGCAGGGATAAATGGTTCGAGACGCGCACACCCAACACAAGCGGCCAGATTCTGTGTCGCTATGACAACTCTGCCGAGCCAGGCCCCCCGCGGGGGGCTCTGGAATGGGATTCCTCTACTCATTATTTTCCTAAACGCTCGCTGTCACCGCACTGATTCTCAGAGAGCCGCGGTCATTATTCTGGCTCAGAGATCTGCCTTAAAATGATAAGTGGGTGGCAACCGAAACAATTTTAACAACTGAATAATGTATCTCGCGGGTTTGCCTTACGGACAGACGCATAGCTCTAAAAGACACGCAGTACGTGACAAAAGACAAGAACAAACTCTCAAACCTTTCATAAAAACGAAAATCCATGCCACACAACCTGAACTAACCTGCAGTTTTGTGCGTGTATGAATGCTTTGGTTATTTACTGAGCTTAAGCACCAGTTTATGGTAATGCTACTCATGTGCTTATAAATGAGAAAGTAAACATAACTCCACATGTGGAAAAAATACAGTCTTTAACTGCTATTTTTCTGTGTTTGGCAGATTGATTGATTTTAATAAACAAAACTCTGAACATTTTATACGAGTTCATCCGCACTCTCGCTCTAACATAAGGTGCTTTCCTCCTTTTAGTGCATCAAACACTCTAAAGTTGAGACGTGCGTCAGGAATATCTGCGTGTGTGTGTGTGTGTGTGTGTGTGTGTGTGTGTGTGTGTGTGTGTGTGTGTGTGTGTGTGTGTGTGTGTGTGTGTGTGTGTGTACGTACATGTGAGGAAACACTGTGAATCCTCTAATCAAGACGCACGGATTTGCAATCAGTGTCTGGTGAGAGACGCCTAATTAAGTCTGGGCCGCTTCTGGGCTGCAGTATAACACACATGCATGTCACTGTCATTATATTTCCTATGAAGGTAGAATATCTGGACGAGGTATCAGCTGTCATTATAAAAAAGACAAGGCTCCGTCTGTTCTTGCTCATGTCACGACCCACAAAAATACACAGTCACACACACACTTTCCCCTGAAAGGAAAGCTCATAACCACAATTCTCTTTCACAAAAGGAATACTGACATCAAATCTATGTCACATCAGAGGCAGGTAGAGACTTTCTTTGTCCTCCATTTACAAACGCTTACAATCAGGCTTGTATTCATCAGTGTTTGTTGGTGTGTGTGTGTGTGTGTGTGTGTGTGTGTGTGTGTGTGTGGTATCCGTTCTTGGCTCACTTGTGGCTAAAACCGCAGCCTACTTGGCTCTTCAATAGTTTACCTGGGCTTCTCGTGAACCCTCTATCCACTTCAAACACTGAGATCTTGTTTGTGGGAATAAAACACAGTCAAAAACTAGAGTGGGAAATGTGTGTGTGTGTGTGTGTGTGTGTGTATTAGAGAGATTAAGAGATAAAGAGCTGTAGAAGAGGGAAAAAATGGAAGGAAATAGCGCATGGAGGAAGTAAAAGAGGGAAAAGTACAAAGTATAAAAGCTCCATGTGATAAACTTCCTCATTGAATATTCAAAAATATTTAGTGAGTACCAGCATCAGTATTTCAAATGGCAATATTATTAGTAATAAAATGCAAATTCAATGATAAATGTCAGGTGGTATTGACTAAACCACACACACATTTAACCAAACAATGAGTCAGTGTAACGCGCACATTCATTTCTGAAGTTTAAAGTCGAAAGGAGACCCCTGCAGGATTTATTAGCTTCAACAAAGTGAACTCGTATCTAATTTTTCCTAAAGGAAATTAATGATGAGGATCGCTGAACAGTTCAAGTTCAAATGAGCTCAACACTGGGAAGAGATGATCTATATACTGTAAGTGTCTCTGCAGCTTAAAGCAATAGCTTGACATTTTGAGAAATACATAAACTGTAATTAAAAATGGACGTCTGAAGCCGATGCGGAGGCAACTCAACGTGCAGTACCACTAATGGCCACTAGGACCTAAAAACCCTCTGGCTTCAACTTCTCTCAAAAAAATACAAATCCAATAAATGTTTTCAACAAGTCATTATGGTGTTATTAGTTACATTTACTAGTTCCAGTTAGTGTTCTGGTGATATTAAGAGTAATCCAGTACGTGGCGTCACTGTGGGTTACTGGGAAAATACACATATTTGCTTTCTTTCTAAAAGTTAGATCAGAGGATTGATATCGCTCTTATGTACTTCTGAAGCAACTGGCAGGAGTCTGTTGGCTTATCATTAAGCCTGGAAACCGAATTGACATACACAAGAAACAACAAGTGAAAGAAAAACTAGCATATATACATAGTAAGAATAAAAATGCAACTGTGGTTTTGCCCTCAGCGTCACCATTACAAAATTAGGAGTCACTTTTTTTTCATCAAACTGACAAGTGTTTATGGCATGAATATGGACCAGAGAGAGATGGTGCCTCAAGGACAGTTTCACCAGTCACATCAACTTTTGTGTCTCTTGTTTATCTGTTCCATGATGAAATGAACTCATTTTTTTGATAAATGGTGAAAAAAATAACTCTTACTCTGAATAAGAGATGAACACAACTGAAGCCAAGAGTTGAAATATAAAAATCAGACAACAACTAGACATAGTCATCCAGGAGGCAAGCTTCACAGGATACTGTACTTGTTGCTGGTTGCTCTTCATGTGTCTCTCTCACACACACACGCACACACGCACGCACGCACGCACACGCACACACACACACACACAAAAAGACACAAAAAGACACTCTAAATGCCCACTGGAGTTTGATTGAACAATGTAATTAGTCGTAATTAGCACTCATTAAAATTGTTAAAGAGCCCCCTTTCGTGTCAGGCTGCAGGTGTGTGTCTGATGAAGTCTAATACACACACAGACACTCACACACACACCCTCAGCAAGAGAACAACTGCGACAGCTGTGGCCCCTGTACCTTTTTATTTTATAATTAATGTCGACTGCGTTTCTATTTCCGAATCATTCACTCTTGACTTCATTAAAACAGTGCCTTAAATTATCTATATGATACCTGTGGCATATGTGAATATATTATAGAGCAATATATTCTTCAGAACTTCAAAAAATATCTTTGTACAGCCTGTACTTTTCTTTAATGTTAAAAGTACAGCCACAGCTGTTCCTTCAACAGTAATTACACAGTAACATTGTCATGTACAAGAACATCTCCTTTTTTTAATTTAATTTAATTCTGCAGCTCTAAAAATGGCAGCCCAAATTTGAACCGTCATTAAAAGTTACACTTTATTGCTCATTTTCAGGAAGCTTGTCCTCCGTATTTGATGAGCCAACGGTATTACAGAGGAGCGGGAACCAAAGCGAGGTCAAAGGGGCTGGACTGACTCGGAAAGTTAAGTGAACAACATGTGCTCTGTTTCAGAGTCCCTACAAACTCTTTTAATAAACATGAAAACTTGGTGATGTCTTTGAAATCATTCACAATGTTTTACTGGACCCCCCCCCCCCCACTATTGACATGTATTAAAAACCACATACACAGTACAGTGATCTTAATATAATAAAGAACAAGTTTAGCGTAATGACCTGTGTTCTACTGCAGTCCGTTATGTGAAACCAACCCTTCACATCACTTTCTTTAGTTAAACATCATCAGTAATAATATAGTGATTGTTTTTTCTTGCTGACTCCTGTTATCTTGAGGGAAAATCACAGGCAGCAGGAGGTGGCTGATTGAGGACACAACAGAATAATAAAATGTTTAAAAAACAAACAAAATAGACTTGATAGTTGTTAAATTGTGTCCTGTCCTCTTGGTTGATTATGAATTTTTGTCTCAAATTTTTAGACCTTTTATGAATACAATGACTTGTTAGGCTAATTTACAGCTTTAAATCCTAAAAGTCTTGTTTAAAACTTTTAAAGAATCTGTGTGCAGCCACTAACTGTGGCTTCAACAAGCAGTCTGAAAGAAACCTCCTCCTCCAGTGGTGGTTATGTCCTCAGTATAAACATTACCAAATCTACAAAAGCTGGCATCCCTTTAATGAACATTGTCAAGAACCTGGTGACCTGTGTGTGTGTGTGTGTGTGTGTGTGTGTGTGTGTGTGTGTGTGTGTGTGTGTGTGTGTGTGTGTGTGTGTGTGTGTGTGTGTGTGTGTGTGTGTGTGTGTGTGTGTGTGTGTGTGTGTGTGTATGGTTGTCTGTGTGTGGAAAGCCATCTCTTCACTTGACTCTTGATCATCCGCACGCACGCACGCACGCACACGCACGCACACGCACGCACACACACACACACACACACACACACACACACACACACACACGCACTCCCTTTCTCGTTTTCCTTCCCTTTGAGTGGGAAACCTGCCATGGCAATCACCATGATGATTGTAATCGAAATGGATGACAGCGTTGCTTTGAAATGAAGAGGAATAGTGGAATGCATGCGTGCACGCACACACACACACACACACACACACACACACACACACACACACACACACACACACACACACACACACACACACACACAGGTTAGCTGGTTCCTCACAATGTTCAGTGAAGGGATGCCAGCTCTGCAGTCATTGCACTCTAAAACCTCTTTTTAGATCTCAAGGCTCATCAAGGCTTCAAAAGAAAATGCAAATTGGATTAAAACGCCCTAATTTAAAAGAAGCCAAGTTGATTTCATAATGAGAGAAAATATGTGAAATAGAGGAGGCCAAAGGAGCAGCATCGTAGACGACAGGAGAAAATGCAAGGGGCTCTTGAAGCTGATTTTACTGCTAATCTCAATTATAATAATTATACCGTTACTTAATACAAACTAATACATTGTTTCTAAGTCTGTGTGTAGCTAGAAAGAAGGATTTTGATTTATTTGTTGATGTAAAAGTAGTGACAAAACAAGGCAGTGTGTCTGTCAGTAATTAAAATGTTTTTCAAACAACATGCTCTCATGCACATCAGCAAAGTCAAATTAAAGATGGAAAAAAGCATCTTTTCTTTTTTTCCTCACTCAGGGTTATCTGGTTTAAGAAAAATAATGACAAAGAGCTTCAAAGTTCTTCTCTGACTTCTACGATACGTTTTTTTACTCATCTGATACCAGTATTTCGAGACTCTTGGCATCATTGCTTGTGTCTTCCAAACTCACTATTGAACAATAAATCAGTTTTAAGATATGATAATGCAATGGTTAATGTCGGGTTTGGGCACATTAAGGTATTGCTTTGGCCTTAGAACCCGATGGATGCAAATTGCGTCGCCCCCCTTCTTGTAAATCCCAAAGGAAATGCCTCAGTTGCTGGGAAAACGTGACTGACATCTCAAAAAGACATTTGATTGTGTTCCATCCCCTTTAGACAGATAGTTATTGACATATCGGCACACTCCCCACTACAGCTATGTGCACGCTTACTCACCCGAGAGATTTTTCCGAGCGACTTCCCAACGATCCGACCACCTCTCCGAGAGTGCAGTGAGCCTGGCCCAGAAAATCCTGCAAAGTTGACCAGAGAGAAGTGAGGCCGTTTAAAAAAAAACACACAAAAAAACCATTCAGTCACGACACAGAAAATGAATGCAAATTAAGTTCACTCAATAAACAAAACTGACACAATATCACTCAGCCATGAAGCAACAAAAATGACCCGACAGGCTCGAGTCAATTCAAATTCCTCCATGTTCCTCCTTGACAGATAATATTAGCGAGCAGCCTTTTCTCCCAGCAGCCCTCACACCTGCCCCAGTCTGCTCTCCTTATACTTTCCTGGTAAATTAAACTGCCATCACATATCATAGATTTGCAGCCGAGAGAAAGGCAGAGAGATATAACAGGACATAGAGAAAAAACATCATGCGTAATCTATGCATTGGACACTGTGTCTAACATCTGACTCCAGGCGGCACTAAAATAATGGATTCTCCTTGCTCCATTGATTAGCCTCTACTGTCTCTATATCCATTTACCCAGATTTATGTCTGTTTGTCTTGCTATCAGTCGCATTCATTCAGTCATACAACTTTAATTTCCCATACACGTATTTGTTTTGGCCACAGTATGTGTTCAATTAACCTTTGAAAATGTAGTTTATGATATTTTCCCCCTGTCTATGATGTAAAGGCTGTGCAGTACAGTCACCAATCACCTAGCAACAGCACCCTGTTGGCAGATGTCCATCGGAGGACCGGCTGGGTGCAGCTAATGACTAAATATATAACGGCGTGAGCTCGGAAAATATTTTATGTGAAATAGATAATCGTGTGGGTGTCGCTCCATTCAGCGATGTTACGAAAAAATGAACTATTTGATAGATAAGAGCGAGACTCAAAGAAGATAATATGTTCAGAGCAGACGGATAAAGACGGCTCAAAAACCTGATGGATATCAGTTTTCAAGGAGAACATGAGCTGAACACTAATGCCTTTCTACAGCTCTCATGACTTTACTCTGTAGACCAGGAACCACCCAGCTCCTTTTATCACCAATTTTATGCTGAACTCTTGAGAAGCCTAAAGTCTGTTTATTGTTCTCCTGTGGCACACTTAGCTGTTTACATCTGACACATCTGCTCCATTCATAGGTTGTAAGCTTTTCAGTGGTATCTGTAAATACTGATCAAGCTACCAGTGACAGTGTGAGCTTTCTCATTTCACTTCCCAATCAATACAATCAAGTAATTGATGCATAAAAACATGCCGATTTCTTCCTGCTTAGCCTACATTAAAAAAAAAAAACAACAACAACTTTTTATCCAGTAAAATAACATATTTGTCACGGTGGAGTATATTCTTTCACCCCCTTCAGTGTTTCCACGTGTAGCTCAGTATTAGGATGCTAACAATTAGTAATTAGAATTAAAACAGAAAATACTGCTGAAGCTGAAGCTGAATGCGAATGTGATTTGTTTTGAAGCTATTTGGTCGTACACCAAAGTACTGGACAAATTTAAATGTTAACCAAATAAAAGGTGATCAGAGTTATTACATTTGATCCTTAAGGGAACATTACCTTCCACACCAAATGTAATGGCAATCTCCTGCATTCAATAAGTTACATTTCACTCAATATCACAAAAACAAACCCTCGAGGAAAAGTGAGGGGATCACCATCCTCTTTTCTGATTTTTTTTTTTTTTTATTGCATTTTTTTAGCATCTCAGATAGTTATTAATTACGTATTTTAATACTTTGTTTATGTAGCATTCTGTGACAAGTTTGTGTTTGGTCAGAGTATTTTATTTTGCTTTTATGTGTGCCGGCCAAAAACAAATCCCACACATTTGCGTTAAGGCTCTGCCTATACAAAGTTGAGTGCCACCCCAAACAATGGTTATGGACCATATATGGTGTCAGCCATGCGCCAAACTCCCTTTGCATCTCTGCTAGTGTGGAACAACAACTGTCCTGACCATGGACTGATGTGAGTGTGGTTGTATACAATTCTTTTTTCCTGTTCCATACACACCTTGTTTAAGTGCTTTTTTTAAATGCGTTTCATGACGACCCTGATGAAGGCCACAAAGCCGAAACAGCATTAAACCACGAATGTCCATATCAATTTTCATTATAATCTGTCTAATAGGTGCGATATTTCAGTTGGGACACAAATAGTGGACCGACAACCGATATTGCCATCGTTTGAGCGGTTTCCCCGACATTGGTAATTTTTTCAAAGAAAATGTTAGCCTGATGTCTATCTATTATATTTTTCCACACAGTTTGAATTAGTTGGAATTATCAGTTAGTTAGACAAATTACGGTCATTCATTTGGGAACGATAGATGTGACAGACATTGACCAGCAGCTCTGACAGCAGCAACTTACTCAATGTTTTATGGTATAAACCTGCCATCGGCCGACCATTTCAGTCAACATTATCGTCTCCTTCTGCTATCTGCGTGCTGCCATCTTCAAAATATCCACCGCAGCATTAAACAAGAATAATAACAACCTCCAAGCTAACAATGTAATAGCTGAAAATGAAGATTTAGATCTAGCAATGAAACGGGCCTGCTCAGTTCCTTTCCATCTTTTGTGGGGATTTAGCCATTTTATTGCCAGGGATGGTTTTTTTGTTTTGACATTTTTATTGTTGTTGACATCAAAACATGTCAGCAAAAAAATGAAAAAGAAAATGCTTCTCAGGTAATTTTAAATAAATGACATTGCTTGTGATTTCTGAAATGTGTTTTAAATGGACTTTCTATATGGGATCAGCTTGGCTTCCTATCTATCTGCATACAGATACAAATTGGCGTGCTCTCATAAAAGAGGCAGAATGAGTTTTACCTCACCCTTGCTCTCTCTCTGCCTTTCCCTCTGTATTCCACACTCATTCTCACTCCAGATCCCAAGTGTGCCTGCAGCCTCCAGTTCCCATGTTAAAACACCATCTAATGGCTTGGTTCTCTGGCTCTGCCCCCTGAGACCTGCATCGAGGCTGCCGAGATAGTGTGCTGCCTCCAAGCTAACACGCGTGTCTCTTCTTGTAGGAGATTATTGATTTCCAACAAGTGAGGCAAGGGGGGGGGGAAGCAAAGACAGAGCGATGGAGGGAAATGGAAGATGAAAGTAAAGTGAGAGAACAAGGGTCTGGCAATGGGATAGAATAAAAAGGGGACAGTAGGGAAATATAAGAAAAGGAGATGAGATAACACGAGAGGAATGGATCGCACCTGAAGAGACATCAAATTGGCATTAAATAAGAAGAGAACATCCTGCAGGGAAACATTAAGACAGTAAACTTGAGTTACTGTGTGTGTTTCTCACTGTAGTACTAAATGTATCTTCACTTAGTTTCATACACTAGACAAATAAATGCCAGCAGTGTGTTTGATGTCTTCTATTTTAAAACCACAACTATAAAGACTGATGTATATAAAATATGTCAAAATAATACTTAGAGGATAATCACAATGAATTAGTCTTTCTAGGTAATGAATATGTAGGTAAATGAACACTTTGTGTACCTGCCAGCTACCCTACGAAATAAAGAAGCTAACGAATTTGAAAATCATACTCAGTGAGCAGTAACCAAAGTATTAATGTAAAGTATGAACATAAAACACCAATACTATGGTCCTGCATTAAAGGTAGCCTGTTATATTTCCTTTCGTATTGCACAGAATCCATTAAACCAGATGCCAAATAATGATACTGCACAGCAGTTTGATGTAATTGAGGAAAACGGCTAAATAAAACCCACTTCATGCGACTCTGTCGATTTCAACAGGCACATGGCGCCTTAATGAAGGTGAATTATAGACCTGTATAAAATCCTGCCACAAAGGTTGTCAGTCAAAGCTATTATATTTATTTTCCTATGGGCTGAACAATACCAGCAAAAAAACACCCATCCATTATCTTTTTCCGAAGTCACGCCAAAAGTCAGCCTATTCCAGCTGACTTTTGGCAAAGGTGAAGTACAACCTAGACAGGTCACCAGTTTATCACAGAGCCAACACAGAAAGACAGACAATCGATCACTCCAATCACAGGAAATAGGCACATCAGGCTTTTGTTGGCATTAATCATCAATCATGCATTTTAACATTTTACTGGAGTTCAGTACAAAATGCACCATTTTAAGGGAGTTTGCTGTCGAGGGTTGTACGTTTTAAAGCAGTGGTTCTTAACTGGTTCTGGACTTTGGACCCACATTTTCCACTAAGTCGAAAAAACACATTTTTGTTGTTACTACTCAAATTTATTTCCCAGAAAAATGCTGTAATTTACAACGCCTTCATGCAATGTTTGAATCATGAAATAAACAAAAACATGTTGACAGACAGACAGTGCAACTAGGGCTAAAAAAAAAAAAACCAATGAAATAAAAAGGAAGAATTATCTTGAATTAGATAAAAAAAAGGCAGACTTATCTAATCCTAACCTTGTTATCAAATGTTCGCTAACTACTGATGGAAAGGCTTTATATTTGTTTGTTACTGGCAGCAAATAGCTACTCCATGTGAGCTACGTCATGGGAAATGCACGTCACTGTAATTCTGGGGACTTCAAAACAAAGCTTTGTCTCTTTTCCCTCCATTTTTTATTTTTTATTTGTTTACCACGCATACATCTACAACCCACTCAAAATTATCCCACAACCCACTTTTCGGTCACAATGCAACAGTTAAGAACCACTGTTTTAGAGGATTACTGACTTTTGTATCGGGAGTTTTACTATAAGTAACAGTGGGGTTGACTATAAAGAAAGAAGGAAAAATTCTCAAATGGATAATAGTAATAAAAATGTGCCACCCTCTTGTCTTTATAGTAGATCTCTTTATGTTCTACCCGACAATGCCGACCTCTTTCCATTTGTTTACGACACAAAACACAGAGGCTATCTGCAGCTCTTGAAATAATGTTCTTTTCCACAAACATGGACGCATTAAAATTACATATGCCCAGCTGTAGTATTTCTCTTCCAGAAAGCAGCCGAAAACTGCTGAAAAGAGGGAGGAAGTGTTGCACGACTGCACACTGGCCTTTATGAACATTGGACCCATAAATGTATCTCCAGATAACATCCAGATAAAAGGCTGAATAAAAAAAAAGAGAACTGTGTAAAACTGATATCTGCCTTGTTTTTGGTGCCGTCATTGGTGCATGTTATTTTATTGCCCTCCCTCTATGTTTTTGGCTGCTGTGACTTCCTTCTATTGAACCGTGGCAGTTCAGGTGAGTGTTGGCAGTTACTGAATTTCCCGAATGTGGGATGAATAAAGTCAATCTCATCTTATTTTATCTTATCTTACCACGGCAACCAACTGCTCAAACATGCCTCAGATATCGCTGTAAAAGCCGATTTCATAAACACAGGTGTGTGTAAAGAAGATTACGGTCAGACATGGAGTTTTGGGATACACAATGCAGCCCACCGACTGGATCAGAATGATCAATTTAAACAGCCTTTTTCTGAAACATCTGTTAAATTGGCGATAGCCTACCACACAGGCAAATAAGTTGTGTGGTTACCTGATTTCCACATGTAAATAAAGAATTAGTTTTAGCCTTCATTTAAAAAAATAAATAACGTAAACATGTGAAAAATCAGGGGACACGCTGCCCCTTTGAACTACCACCACCACCATGACGCAGGAGGCAGGTAAGAGCTATAATTAGTTGCCAGTAAAAAAACAAGTTATCACATTGTTGTTGCTAATTACATTGTGATAATCACTGCTATCAATGGATAAAAACCAGGGTGGACATATTTAATTTCTAAGTAAACAACAGGCCGCTCAGAGAATGTGCTATTACAGTGGATGATAAACACACTCATTGTAATGGCCAGATTACTGTTATGTGGCTGAAATGAGGCAAATGGGAGGTAATGACACGGACAGCAATCACGCTCCCAAAAACCCTCACAACCACACAATGAAATAAACCAGAGTGTGCAGGGAGACCAAAATAAACGGGAACATGTCTGGCTTAATGCGTGCGCACAAAAACACAAGAGCAGCACTCACGTGTTTCGACAGGTTGGCACTCTTGGAGTCAACGTCGTACCTGTAGAAAAAAAAAAAAAAGAGAGTCAGTGGATTAGAAAGTGATGGAGGGTGGCAGGAGCTCAGCTGGGAACACAACAGGGATTACAGAGTGGGTAAATCAGTAATGGGGCCAAACAGCTTGTCACCGTCGATCACACCAGAGGCTCTGGATATTTCACTTCCCAGCATCACAGGCTCAGAGGCCTCCTCCATTAAACTGACACTAAATGGACTAATTGGCAGTCACATGTGTGACTGCAGGAGTATACGTGTTTGTGCATTTGAAATAAAGACACTGAGAAATGTTGTGTTGGTAAGTAAATAAGTTAGACCTCTTTTCTGTTGTCATCTCTGCTCATTAGGTGGCCAGTGCCTTTTTATCATGCATGTTGGATTATTACTCATGACTTTATTACTCAATTTCACCTGCGGGGGGTCTCGTATATACAGTGTGTGCAGTGAGAAGAATTTGTCTAAAAATGGATCCTCCAGACGAGCCACTCGCTCGGCAATTTGAGATCATTTCCGCCACCACTAAGAATGGATTGCTCTTCGCTGGGTAATACTTTGGGAGAGAAATGAAACAATTATTTAGTTACTGTACAGGAATGTTCAAGATGATGTACAATACATCCTGTGAGCATTAATTCATTTGATTTTAAAGCATAACCTAATATCTAAAATGCATTACAATGCATTAACTGTAACAGTCAGAATTATGCCCAATTAAGCCAATAAATGTTGTGTTTTCTCTGCTGTACCCAAAACGTGACTCAAAAATGAAAGTACATAAGTCAAATTTGTAGTACGTTACACCTCCATTAAAACCCAGCGCATTCTCCTAATTCATATTCAGAAGACATACTGTATAATTTCCTAACCTCTGCTCTGTTGCCGTTTTGTTTTCATACAAATCTCATCTTCATGGGCCTGAAGGAGGAAACATTCTTTCCTCTGCCATCATCTCAGACTGTGTAACCCTCTGCAGGCTAACTATTTATCTACTGTATCTATTTCTCTGTCGCTGTCTCTTTATATACATCTCTATCTGTCTCCGTGTAAAAGTTGACATTTATGTGCACTAAATTTCTAGCATTCAAAATAGGGCTTTTATATGAACCATTATCGCTACTGGAAATGATTCAGAAGAAGGCCAACAGTTCAACACGGTAAAGAAAAATCACTTATAAACACATAAATGTGAATTTGTATTTTAAGTTGAAAGCTTAACAACTGACCCTGGAGTAAGGTTGTGTAAGAAAATTGACACCTCAAAAATCGCTTTTATATAACAGCAACAGGGTTTTACCAATCTGTTTATGTGTGAGAATGTATACCGGGTCAAAACACGGCGCGGTGCACAGGTGGAGCTGGCAGAGTAGATATGAAAGGTTAAATGCTTCTCTTAACCTGAAGGAAGTCTGTCCATTCCCATATTACACCCACGATCCCCGGTTGTTATGGCTACCTGCTAAAACCGCACACACAACCCGAAACCGATGCACCACGGAAATACACATCGTCCCCATGGTTACACATAGTATGTGGGAATGCAAACTAAAGACGCATACTTCAGTTTTGGTTTTATCTGAAGAGTCGGTGTGTTCACCACAAACTGGGCTACTTCCTGTAGCAAAAGAGACAACATGCATAGAATACCTGGCCACAGGTAACACACTGCAGGTGATTAAGGTAAAAAAAAAAAAAAAAAAAAAAAAATCATACTTTCCCAGTTGATTATGTACATCAAGACAATTATCTTTTGTGTTGCAAGTTTTCAGAAATTTTACATTTAAATATACAAATGAGGCATCATCTTATTAAATATGTGCACCTTTGCATCCATTTACAGAGATCTGAACATTGGATAAAGCCAGGTTCAAAATTCTTGTTTCCCTTTGCTGACACATTCAAGAGTCAAACAGTTTTACATAGGAGATTTGGGATTTCTTAGAAATAAACCAAAAAAATACTGTGAATAGCCATAAACAAAACCATTTAGCCAAGTTTGTTGGAATTAAATATGGGTATAAAGCAGGCTGTGAATGATATCTGAACAAACCCTGCTGTATAAATCAGGCTATGAATCTTCTGAATAATCTTCAGAATAAAACTGGGACTAATTCTGGAGATGTTGGTGGATGTATGTGTTGCTGAAGTGGAGATTTCTGGCTCATTTAGAGAAAACAGCCCTAAAAGATGTATTGTAAAATTAAAGGCTGTTTTTTAAAAGTGCGTTTTTTCTTTTCCTTTGAGCCAGAAACCTCCATTTTAGTACACCAAACCTTCTAGTTTTATTCCCATCCGTGTTCAGAAGGTTTCTCCAAAGGAGTTTGTTCAGATGTCATTCATAGCCCGATTTCATATATGCTAACTTTTGGTTAATTTCGGACAAATCTACAGACACAAATACGCAAAGTGAAGTTCAATAATCATCTAAATGTGTATTTTGGACATTTTCTTCCCAATATTTTAAAAGAAGACGTGTTTATGGCGTCAAAACAGCCCAAAAACGAAAATATTTTGCCTGTAGTGTCTCGCCTGCAACTTACAATTTACTTCCATTTCTTCACATAATGCTGCAGTGCTGATGGACTGACAGCTGACAAGATACAGAAGAACAGTAGAGGACTGAGCAGTGACAAACACACCTCTTCCGACTTCACCTTGAACAGTAGAACTTTAGTAGCACTTAAAATGACACTTACTGATAGAACTTTGTAGTTTGGCTTTCTTGAAGAAATTTTATTTTCTTGATTCCTGTTGTTCTGGGTGTTGTACCCTCATGGTTGAAATGCACTTATTGTAAGTCGCTTTGGATAAAAGCGTCGGCTAAATGAAATGTAACAAAGGTGAAGCACGCATACTGTCATTGCAACTGGGTACGAGAAAGTTTGCGCACACATCTCTTTTACTTTCCCAAGAAACAGGGATTATGGTGTGTTAATCATACCAGAACTATACACTACAGCGTCAATTAGACCAGGAGCAAACCTAAAATAGGTATACGTAAGCTCCTGTGCACAAATATAGACATATAACCACATACAAACAATTTTTTCTCTGCCTTGTTCTTTCCGTTTCTTCTCCATCTTTCACAAACAAACAGGCAGGCGTGCAGACACACTAACTCCTCTTCACCAAGTCTGACTTTCAGATCCCAGTTGGGTTGTCGCCGTGGCTCCCTGGTTCACGGATTAAAATATAATTAATCTCCATCTGACGAAATAATACCAGTGAAATCCCTCCGTAATTCAACAGGAAATACGATGTGAGAAAGAGAACCCCCTCACCTAGAGGCAGGGTGGTGGCTTAATAAGTCTGAGGGCCAGCTGGCTCCCACAGATAGCATCTGATGCCTCGATGCAAAGGAACGCAGATGAAGTGTGACATCATGGTGCTTATACCACATTAAAACCAACATATCCTGATGTGGTCATCAACAATACAAGAGAATGAGAGAAGCGATCAATATAAATCCATGCACTTGGCATAAACGAAGGCTCAATAGGTGTTTTTTTTTTTTTTTTTTTTTAAAGCAGTGAACAATATCCAAAACTCTTCCAGCCAACCAAATATATCAGTCAACAACAATCACCAAAGAGCATTTGTAGTCTTGCCAAGGCAATGGTAAAGGAAACACAGATGAACTTCTGTGCAAAAAAAACTACTGGTACAGTTAAAGTAAAGGAGGAAGATTTAGATTGAGTAACCCAGTGACTCTTGTGTTGCACAATCAATTCAACCTTCTCTCAGTTTGCATGTAAATCTGAAGTCAATTACAGCAGTAGAGCAAGAAACACAAATGGAGCGACGCCTGCGAGCTCGTTCAGGCAGTCAACTCGAGCTGCTCCGCTCTGCATCACGTGACGCGCCACATCCTCCATAATCATCGGACATGCGCACCCTCCAAATTTGGTGGTCAATTTAAGCTGGGAAATTTCCCATCTCCCCCTTTGTGCCTGTCAACAACACTACTGCGCCTGCGTCAGTTCTGCTGCCTGTTTGCTCGGCCCCAGCACCACCCCAGCATCCACCTGTAGGCTCTGGGGGGGGGGGGGGGGGGGGGGGTTAAGATATTTGTTCATCACTCCCCAAATATATCTGTGTAATGCCATCTACGAGGAAGGATGAGTCCAGAGCCTAGACAACAAACTCAAACTGTGTTCTGCTGTTGAAATAAACATTTCAAATGTGAGTTGTCTGACTGAACTAAGTAAACAGTAAATAAATCAAATCTGTGGTTAAAAAAAGAAAAGAAAAAAGAGTGACACTTGTTCATGAAATCAATCCATGTTTTAGGTACTAAATTTGTGAAAGAGATATTTTCTGGAGGAGGCCTTTAACAATGATTGGAAGATCAACTCCAGACCCTTGAACACAAACACACACACACACACATCTTACTTACAAGTCAAATCGGATGTTCTGCCGCTCCTCAAAGAAGTAGTCCAAAATAAATTTCCGCACAAAGTCTGGGTTTAGCGTGTTGTCGATCACCTCTGTTCTCCCGAACTAGACAAAGAAAACAAGACAAAAGGCCGGTGAGAACACAAGTTGGAGAAAATGTTAGGCAAACAGTTTTTTTTTTTCCTTCAGCGGCTGCTCTAAACGCTGGACCATGACACCGTGTCAGTTTTGATGCTCTAAATCTACATAATCCATTATTTGTCTTTTTAATCATTTTCTGCGACTCACTAAACTTTGAAGCTTTACACAAATCACAGCTTTAACAAGGAGGCACATCAGATGAGAGGCTGGTTACAGAAGATTATTCACAGCTTCAGAGTAATAAATGCAGAGCGGCTCAAGTATCGAGTCAATGGGGGTCAGGTAGGTCCTGGTTTGGCATTTAACTTGGCCTGTTAATAATGCATGCAGATGATGGGCTACTCGGAACTATGAATAACTGGGAATGATTGGGGCTGCGAGATGTGCCCCCTCATTTACATGCATGAATATTCATTGTAGTGATGGCAGTACAGTCAGATGTGAGTGCACACATGGTCTTAAACAAGTTACCCGTCGTATCTACTAGTACAAACAAAGAGGGGTTTTTCATAATTAGAGAGTAATGGGGTGTCATAATTAATGCTGATTAATAATAAAACTGCAGAATTGAAATTGTGTTACAACCTGGAGTGATAAATTAGTAATACAAAACTCTAACGTGCATATTCTACTGAACGTGGGACGGTCACCTGGTGTCCTTTGCTCGGCTTCATATTCCACCGGGAGCATTTCAGAAGCGGAAAGTTTTGTCTGCCCGTTTTATTTTACGTCCCGATTTGGGAACGTTTCCTTGATTTTAAAGTGCCAGCATGGGTAAACGTTATTAAACAGTTTTTTTTGTTGTCCATTTTGTGTTTATTGTTTTTTTGTTTTTTTCCTAATTTGTGCTGCGGTCAAGCGGTGACAGTTTTTTTGGAGCTTATTTTCTAATTAATGACGGGATTATTTTCAGATGAACGGCCAGAAAACTAATAAGAAGGAGAGGCTTTAGCTAGCAAAACCAAAATAACTCGTGGAGAAATTTGACTGACTTCAGATTTAATGAGACTAGTTGAATGGGAGTGTACGGAGCTGGAGGCTTTTTTTTTTGGAGCCGACCTCCAAGCAGCCCTCGGCGGTACGGTAAGCTTGCAGCATTCCTGCACGGCCACATTGTTCAGACCCGGAAGCTACGTCCACTTTTACGTCCGCCGATCTGCTCTGCTCAGCTTGCTGAAGTTTTCCGCGATATGGGGACAAATCTTGGCAGCAACATGGGATCACTTCTGGTGCTCAGACTCACCACCAGAGTACGGAGAGATGAAGTGAGCACGTGACCCCGTCATTGGATCATTGGTTCGAAAGAGAGAAACTGGCCTCCAAAATAAACACACTCGGACTCAGTTCAGAAGTTAGAAGCCTCCGAGTGATTTTTTTTTTTTCTACTTGAATTTCAAAGCGTCAGTGGGACTGACTGCTAATTTAGCCACGCAGGTCGAATATTTTGTTGGAATAACGATGACGGTCCGGCGGTCTGTCCGTCACTTTGGGTTCAGACAGAAATATCTCAACAACTACTGGATGGAATGACGTGAAATTCTGTACAGACATTTATGGTTCCCGGATGATGATTTCCTCACTTTACTTCTAGCGCTGAAAGAGGCCAAAAAAAGGACACAGCACATTGTGTAATACACAAACTGACCTCTCTCCACTCCTTGTTGCCCATGCCTTGTGTGTAGAGAACGCAAACTGTGAAGAACAGAGACACATAGCATTAAAATCATTTATCATTTCCTACACAAGCGAAGACATATAAATATCAAACTGTACTGTATTTGCTGCAGCTGTCAAGGCATTTTTGGGAAATGTTTATTCATTATTCGTATAAATGTACCCTCTTTAGACAACCACTGTATATCGATGATGATTGATTAGTCTTTAAAACCATAATGTTTGATGCGTAGGCTAACGAAGGGAAGAACAGAGGGACCTTACTTCCTAAGACACCAATTAATAAATAAAAAACAACTCAAATGTCACAGTGTTTCATATAGCCATTAGGAAAATGACAAGCCATAAATACATGAATTACAAATAACATAACAGCATCAAAGCACCTAATAGCTTTATTCATGAAGCCCAAATATGTTTGTATATTTCCTGTCTTCAGATGGTGTAAGACGTCATTACAGGCCATTAGGCAATTTCCCAAAACAAGACCGGTCTCTAAAAGGCAAATTACTGAGCTCGCTCGTCGTATTCTTCACTTCTGGAGGCCTTTGATGTTCTCTTCAGATAAGTGACAGCTAAAATATATCAAGGTGCATGTCCACACACCCACAAAGACGCATTAAATATTGCTTCTGTATGTGACAGACACGGGAAGATGATATTTTCAGGGAACAGAGAAATTTAAACCAATATTAGCTCAGACAACTTTTGTGTTTGTCTTTTTTCCCACTTGTGCCAGCACACCTGTTTTCTTATTCCCTGCTCTTTAGATTTAAAATATATTTTGACCACCAGGTGACATATCCAAGAAATCATACATTAACATAATCCTTTTCCTATATCCTTTACCTCCTCGCTCTTTTCCCTTGTCAGGCTGGTTCATATCAGGAGACTGAAGTTGCCGTACTAAGCATAATCACAACTGCCACTCAGCATAAAAGCATGCCTAAATGTATGGTTCAAGCCATGGCTGCTTCCTCCTCCTCCTCCTCATCCCAATCACTGTCATCCTCATCATTGTGCTCATCACTGTCATCATCATCACCTTGAGTTATTTTTAACCCTGGCTACTGTAAATGTGCTGACATACTCTGATTTGCAGGCGATGTGTGTGTATTGGTGAGTTGTTGCAAAGCACCAAACACCATCCTGATATCATAACTTCACAATCACGCACGCCTCAAGATGACAGATATGATCTGCGATAACAACGATGGTTGTATTTAAGGGATTAATATTAACCTTGATCTCATCGTATCGTCACTCCTCATACACACCCGCCATGTACATGCAGACATACTAACACACCACATACAAACACTGAAAACCTTGTTTCATATTTACTTTCTTACCAACACTTAAGTGAGAAGATCGATACCGTTCTCATGTGTATGACCTAAACAGGGTTTTCCCTAGGTTTCTGCAGGGCTCGGCATCTGTGCTAGCGCTCCAAAATGAATCGTTCGGAGTCGTTCCAACTTACTCGGCGTAGACCTCGGGTTAATTTGAACCAATCAGCATGCGCTGAAACCTGCCGACACTCTGCCACCGCTGCAACTGCCTACGGCCCGTGTCCTCCAAAGCCTTTTTTCATGAGTGCAGCATAATGCTGCGGTCGTCCCTGTCACCAGCCGTCCAATTACAGTGAAGGACGGGCGGGAGAAACGCAGGTAGCCATCGACACTTGTCGCTGATTGGTCCGCCCTTCAGAGCGGCTGAGCAAACGCTAATATGAGCCGAGTTCCCAGACTGGATTCAGAGTAAAGAAAACTGAAGCCGTGAGTGACAGTCGGCGCAGCCAAGCTCGTTTGGTACATGCAACAGTAGGTTGACAGATCATTCATGGTTCATTCAGCTGCCAAGTTCAGCTCTGATTCAAAGCTGTTCAAACTGCTGTTTCCAGCTTAGTATAAAACTCGCCTATATAAGCACTTAATATAAGATTAATAGCTCATATTTACAACTGAGATGTTAGATAATTCTTTCTGTGGCGATCTTTTAATATGCTTTTAACAAGAAAGAAACACACTGTGGATCGCAGGTAAGCTGATGATGGTTCTACTGTTTCGGTCAGTTACCATGGTTGCAATGCATGGCTGCACGACAAAAATAAGATATGTGCTGAATATGAAGACTGAAAGGTATCAGGTCTCAATTAAGTCAAGTGTCGAGTTCAATTGCACATCTGTGGTGTACAGAAGAGTGGTATTGATTTTCACATTACTTCTAAGAAGGAAACAATAATAATAATAATAATAAACTTTATTTGTATAGCACTTTTCTAAACTCAAGTTACAAAGTGCTTCACATAAAAGAAGCCATTAAAACAAAACAACAGGTGATTTCTAACAAGCCTTAAAGATCCAACAACACAATGATCGTATAAAACAACCGTAAAAATGAATTAAAAACAAATTAAAACCAAGCTACTGATTCTAAAAACTCCGGTAGGGAAATGGGAGGAGATTGACTTATTGCGCTGTGTAGTAAGTGATTGTCATTAGAGAGTGTGGCAGTAGGGACGATAGTGGCTCTGATTGACTCTACTTTATCAATAAAATTAGATAAAACGTTTTCACAGTCAGCAGAGGCAGCGGGAGAAGTTGGATTTAAAAGCCGATCAACAGTGCTGAATAAAAACCTTGGGTTATGTTGATGGGCAGAGATAAAAAATAGGAGCAATATTGCGATCTAGCATTTTTAACCGTGTTATTGTAATGGGAAACCAACTCCCTCATAGCCACATAGTGTGCCTGAAGACCTGTTTTCTTCCATAAGTTCCTTTGATCATAATGTAAAACTACTCCTTCAGCTTTTCACCCACTCTTCGAATCTATAGGCACAAGCTACTTAGCCAACTTTACGAATTAGTCAGACCTGCCTGCGCCAATATATTAAATGAAAGAAAAATCCAACTTGTGTAAGGACTGACTCATGACTGCACATAGAAAAAGCAAAGACCTGTGTTCGGTCCCCAACACATTTCTCCCTCTCTGACAGTGCACTCATTCCTATTCATTTCAACCCGTTTCACATTTTCGCTTTACTTTTCATTCCTTTATTCCCTTTCTTCCCTTTTCTTTATACTTACAGTGTATACGTTTTTGTGAACTTGGGCTATTTAAATAAAACTGAGAAGAATACAAACACATTATGCAGCAGATCCCCTTTCTTCCTCCTTCAGCTTCCTTCCTGCTCTCCTCACTGTGAAGCTCAGAAATGATTACCACCTGAATGAACAGTCATGCCCTCACAGACACTTGTTCACCGTGGGTGATGGACAAACAAGAGAGCTGGTGGATCTTACTTGGGTCTGATTTGGAGAAGGTGTCCCTGTCCAGCAGGTTTCTGTGGAGACACAAAGGGGTCAGATGATTAAAAACACAGTTCCCTTGGTGAGGAGGGAAAACATTTGTTGTTTAAATGCAGGCAATGAATGCATTCTAACAGCGACTATTTATGTACCCCGCTGGCCATGAGTCGGCATGTTACCATCACGCTCTGTTTACAGTATTCCTGTGAAACTCTCGGATGAGGTGTAGAAATACAAACAACATCAAGAGGGCTGTATACAGACATCATTAGACCCCATGCTGGGGCTTGTGTGATGCTATACTGAGTGGCCAAACAACAAATCCTCAGTTATCTAAAAAATATTTTTAATATTCTTCAACGTATCCCCTGAAAAGATCAAAGCCAGCAGATGAATTGATCCGACTAAGAGCTGCTCCGTGTGTTGCTAAAGCCGGAGGTAGCTGCTGTCAAACGAACTGTTGAAAAGGTTTAAATGCGTCATACTGTTCAGATTTGTGACATGTTCCTTAATTGCAACAAGCATGGACACCAGTTTATTTTTTTTAAATCACAAATACAGCATCCTGCTGCCATCAAAACTCACTACAGCGCCAATCCGAATGGGAAAAACCAAAGTGAATGTTTTCCCTCAGACGCCTCAGGACATCACAGTTGAACTCGGTGTTGACAGTCTGACCCGGAGGGACGAATTCACGGTGCACAATCCTGCGAATATCAAAGAGAACCCTTCTGGTTGCTCCTGACCCGAAGCACCTTCTTCAGTATTGGAGAAGGATTTTGTGCACCACTTGAAAAACGAATGCCACTCAAAGCACCTTCCCCGGCTCATTACTTCATCGCCGTAGGCTTTCCAAACCATTTCAAGGGTCTCCCGTTGCTGATTTTGAGTCGAGTTTGATGAAAAATTTGAGGTGCACCGTCTGCTCATGTTTTACATGGCGAAATTGCTTTGCACCCGGACCAGCGCTCGCATGACCAAGCGACGAAACTTACTTACAAAGGTTATAGCGTCTCCCTGCTCTGTGCACGTCAACGTGCTACTCGCCATCCACGTGCAACAGGAGCAAATAAAATAGCAAAAAGCTAAATATACAGTAATTTACTTACTTTTAAATAATTCCCTTCTCAGTAGAAATCATTGGGTTTGACGCTGATACTTTCAATGTTTACAAAGGAGTGACTATTTTCAACCAATTTTCTCCCATGTTCCATATAAACTACCATCGCCCTGACAAGAACAAGAACAAACAACCATCTTTAGGTTATACAGCTACGCATGAAGCGGTTTTAACTCAAACTCAGACTTAATCACAAGGATGCCGATTTTTATAGTCCCTCATTTCATGCTTCAATAAAACTAGGGCCGAGCTATTAATCTCTGGCAAGTGATATATTATGCAGTTCTCTGTTTCAGCAAAATCGACAGCCATGGTGATTATTACAATTGTGAGGAATTTATGTTCCCCTGAAAGTGGAAGAATGAGGTCTGGGGAAAATTAAATGGCCTTATATGAAAGTGGTATGAGATCTGGTCATTAACTCTGATTTTTGAATAATGAGATGAATGGTGCTGACGATGACAGCACCCAGTGGTCTCAAGAGGGGAAGAAAAGCGACCGGCGGAGAGGAGAGGAAGGGCGGGATGACTAACTTGTAAGTGAGGTTAAATCAGCATGTACAGGCTTCTATGGGAACTAAAATCTTCTTCTTTTTTTCATCTGTTTATCTCGTGACGGGCCCTGGTTGCAGAGAGGGCATGAAACTATGGGTACTGCTTCCCATCATCCTTTCAATCGCTGGGATTGTGAGGGACTTTTAAAGGCTCTCAGACAAAGTCCTGAAAACCAGCAGTGGCTGAAGAGTATCAAGGCTGCAAACTGCTTTTCACCAGCAACTCTAACTGGAGCAATTTCCCTCTTGTCAGCTCAGTTTCAGTCAAATCTATCACTCTGTTTGTGGATGTACTTCTCTCTCTTTCTCTCGTGTAAACTTGCCAACTCATCAACACCACCTATGGCATTATTCTCGCTGTCTCACTCTCTTGTGTTTGCTCTTGAAATAAAAAACACCTTTGGTATCAAAAAAGAAGAAGCACAAGAACCACAAGAAACTGTGATGTGTTCTGAGACTGCATTTCAGCCAATGCGTTCCACCTCTTTTTGCTCTCTGCGTGGACTGTTTGGCAGCGTGCAACCAGAGCCTCTTAAATGTGATTCTACAGTCCTACTGGAACTAAAAATGGACAACAAACCTTTGACCAGTGAATTCTAATCAGAATATTTGTGCCGAATTTGAAGAAATTCCCTCAAGTTGTTCCTGAGATATCGTGTCTGCAAGAACGGACACGATACCTGAAATTATTATATCTCTGGACAGGGCTGTCGCCGCCATAAAAAGTCCATTCCAATTTTCAATAGTGGTTATATCTTCAAATGTCTGACTGCCAGTCAGTATTCAAAGATTCAACAGCAGATAAACCAGATGAGCGGCAATCAAATGATCGAGACAAGAAATCATTTTTCACCAGATGATCTTTCGTTTCACTTCTGCTCCTGTAATGTTTGGCAGGAAGTCCAGCTGCTTGAGGATTTTTTTTTTTGTGTCCGTCATGGAAACTGAAAACAATACAGGACCGTAAACCTTCACCCTTTAACGAATAGGTATTAATTTGCATTAATGTAGTGATGAGGCCTCCACAACAGAGCGTATCATAGCCTGATGAACCAGAATTAAGTATATGCAATTATCATTGTATAAGAAGTATGAATGAACTCACTATGTAGATTAGCTGCTTCATGATGGTTTCCTCAAATGTAAAATATTATTAATTACTATTCAACAACTGAAGAGACCAGCTGAGTGAATTGAACAAACCCCCCCCCCTCGAACACCATCTATGAATAAACCTGGACATCAAAAAGATGACTACATCGCAAGGAAATACCAACATTACTGCAACACGGTGCCGGCATTTGTGTGGTGGCTGGGAGTAATTTCCCACTCTGAGTTGAGGGCACAGTCCGGGAGTTCAAATACACTTTCTCCAATGGATAGAAAATTTGAGGCTCCACAGTCTATGACTGGCTGCTGCTCAAAGCACATCACACATGGTGGCACTCCAAATGGGCTCCCGGGCTCCCCCTGTACGCGTGTCCCGTGTGTGTGTGTGTGTGTGTGTGTGTGTGTGTGTGTGTGTGTGTGAGACGCGTTTTCAGGATTTCCACTTCAGAGGATAATGTGAATGAGTCATGCCTCTCTCTCTCTCTCTCTTTTCCTCTCGGTCCTTCTCTCTTTTCATCCAGAGGCAGGCAGCGGAAAGCTAAAAGCTGCCATCCGAGTCAGAGGGAAGTCTGCAGGAATAAAAGGTACCACACTGAAAATGTGTTTGTATTTTTAGCAGAGTGTCCCAAAAACACAATAATCGCAGGCGTCATGATATATCAATTTGACAATATGCGGGGTTTTTTTTTTTAGTCACATACATATTATGCAATACAATACAATATATCCCTTGATTAAAGAAAAGGAGACACAGAATCTCACCACTGGTGACCAAGTAAACCTCCTCTTCACCTCTCAAATGATCTCGTCAATACATTTCCCCGAGGGAAATTTACAGCTTTTGGTATGTTTACGTGAATCCTCTTTCTCCCTCTTTTATCCTCCATCTCGAAAACACTAGCTTTGGCATTTCCACTGGCTCTCATTCATTCTCAAGATGTTCATCCACACAAAACCTCTTTCTCTAACTTTCTTGCTTCGAAATCTCTTGACGTTAAAAAAAGAAAGGAACATATATATTTATATTTAAAGATTGACAATGATGGCACAATACACTCACATACATCCTATGTGAATTTCTGGCTGAAATTTGAAATGTAAAATACCATTTCTTCCACCAAAGGACACGTCACACGGCAGGTTTCTAAGCAACCACCTGTATGGCATTTTAGGCGAATGGTGCATTAGTACAAAGACGCAAATCCCAGATTAAATGATAATGATGGTGGGGACATAAACACCTTTCACCGAGCTGTTGGCACATCCACTGTTCACAAGTTCATGGTGTGAAATGATAAGCCAACTGTTCAGATGAGAAAAATACAATAGCCATTAAGGATACCTTCAAGTAACCGCAACGTTTAAGTAAACTAGAATCATCATTACTAATAAAACATGTATACTTCTAATAATATTGGTGGAGTTATTTTGGTTGGGGCTTTCTCTTCAATTTATTGCATGTACAAGTTACAAGGGTCAATCAAAAAGCTCAGAGACTGCTGTCGGGCCTGTCGCTATCAGTATCCTTGTCCAAAATTTAAGGCAAACAAATTATATTAAACTACAGAAAAGCCCCCCCAAAAAATGGGAGTTTAAACAAAAGTACAGAGAATTGTTGCAGAGAATGGTTGCTGTGGAGATTTTTGAACTTGGGTATTATATACACAAATAAACATAACAAAACACATTATAATTTCCCCACACCAGTGAAAGACAGTAAGTACGTCACCATGACAACAAGCGTGTCCAGCAGTGTTTATTACTTTTTACTGCCCTCCTGCAAACCTTTACGTCGCAGTCCGTGCTATTTGCAACATTTCTGTATTTGGCGGCGTTTCCTTCATTTGCAGCTTTTTATATAAATGTTGCACCCGTGTTGTCAAATTGATGCAGATGTTTTCTTGACTTGTTTGTCTCTCTGCACGTGTTTTCTCAAGAATTTGAAGCAAAGATATATTCTACCTCTCAGCTGCAAAGTTCCAAAGTACAACTCCTTTCTACAGTGCACACACGCGCAAGCAAAAGTCACCGCCAACATCACTGGCGCACAAAGTCATCGGCAAATGCGACAGTACTGATCTCAGATTGCTGTCAAACTGTGCTCCCTTCTCCCTCGAGGCAAACTATACGAGTACAGTTCCCTCGCCATCACGGCCGTGCCTCTGACGCATCACCTGTGACAGCTGTCAGTCACTGCAACAGGAAGTGAAATTTGATACCAGACGGGTAGGAAAGACACTTTTACTTCCTCGCGCTCTTCTTCTTTTTCACCCTCTGAGCGAGTAATAATAATAAAAAAAAAAAAAAACAGCAGTAGGAGGAAGTAAAAAAAAAAAAAAAAAAACATAAAAAGAAGAGGCGAGGTATGTTAGAAGGCGCTCAGACAGGGAGGTGGTGAGGCAGCATCTTCAGCTGATGTGACAACTCTAATTATAAGAAATGCCTGGTGGAGCTCCACGGTGGGGTCAGAGACGGGGATATATCTCTTTTCCGTCTCCCACAAACTGGAAGCACACCTCTGTGCGTTCGCTCACGGGGGGAAAACGGCGTGATAACAGGAGCATGGGGACGGTTACCATGGCAACTGGGGACATCCAATTGGGGCCACATATACAGTTGCTGTATATGTCCGTGTTGTGTTGTACCCGACTCGACAAGCGAGGAATGCCATCAGTGCCGAGGCGTTCACCTTTCCACTTGTTCCCCGTCTCCACCTTCGACCTCCCTTCCTCTTCCAGGCCACCTTCCCTCTTTATCTTTCTCTCTCCTTTCCCCATTTTCCTCCTCTCCTTTCATTTCCCCCCTCCCTATTTTCAAATTAATGAATATATTCACAGTGCCTTTTGGACTGGCTTGAGAGGCCGTGTCCCTGACTGTGTGTTACCTTGACAACACAACAGCAACCCACCCCCCCCCCTCCGGGACCCTCACAACCCTCTCGTACACTGCAGAAATAAATGTGTTTTTTAGCCCACTGGATGAGGGCAGAGGAGAGGAGAGGAGAGGAGAGGAGAGGAGAGGAGAGGAGAGGAGACAGTACAGGTGTCTGATGAAAGAGTTGCACTCTGATGAAGAGAGGCAAGCCGTGCAATTAGCCGTCCAAAACTGTGTGAGAGCAGCAAGGGGAAGCTTTTTTTTTTGTGTGTGTGTGTGTGTGTGTGTGTGTGTGTGTGTGTGTGTGTGTGTGTGTGTGTGTGTGTTTCTTTTGAGAGTGTGCGTCTTAATCTGCTCTATTTCTGTCCTTTGGAACTCTATTTGCAGGCTTGACCACGGGCAGCGAGGAAGAGTGTGAAAGCGGAGGGGGGGTTTAAAAGCCACAGAACATGGAGGTGCAGAGAGTCGCGGCTGTGAATCGAGCTGCTGCAAATGTTCTGCTGTTGTTGGCTCTGCTGCTGCTGATCTTTAAAATGAACATCACCATTGCATCGTTGGCATGCTTTAGTTTAAAAAAAAAAAATTTCTCAAGGCAATCACTTTCAGGAGGAACACATGATGGACCAAATCCCATGATGCAACATCTCGGCAGTCATTATATCTTTGATTTACTCTGTGGTTTGCAGGTTTATATTTCATTCTTCATGGTTTGTTTTTCATTATTAGTCTAACGGTTAATTCGCAGAAAGTTAGTGTTGGACAGTAACTAAATACAAATGCTCGAATACTTTACTTCAGTATAAATTTGAGGATAAAACGTAATACTTAATACCACATTTTAGAAAATATTTTACTTTTTTTATACTATATTTTTAGTGTACTGTTTTTCTCTCAGTTACTAGTAAAGTTACTTGTTACTTTTCCGATTATTTTTGTAACTAAGATTAAATCAGGTCATTTGAATTGTCACTTAAAAAAAATAGTAAATTAAACCATCTGAGAAAATTAGAGACCCAAACGGGTCAAATCCTTGAATATGTCCCCAACAGAAAGCAAATATTAGAGAGAAGTACAAAAAAACCAAATGCAAATCAGCTGTTTTTTTTTTTCTTTTTTCCTGTCATAATTAACATGTGAAAACTCATTTATACCAACACCTACGCTGGCAGCCACTGGACTAAACAACCTGATAAAGCTAAAAACAAACTACGCCGTGAAAAGCAACGACTGAAAAACTGCATTTGATCCCTCAGTTCAAACAATCTAATAATGTCACATATTTCCATCGCAGTTGTCATTTTACATTATGGAGCACTTCATTCACCGCTGTGTAGAGTACACCTCACCTCAGCTGTATTTATGTGGAGTTTTGTGGTCAATAACCTTTGAAATATGTAGAAGTAAAGTGATGCGACGGCACAATGAATGGCTTTTGTTAGGAGGAGGATGCTCAGCTGAAGACTGAATCCCATTGAAAGAGACGTTTAAGTGAAATAGCCTTTGCTTTGTCTAACTCTATTTTTAAATGAGTGTTCATACCATTAAAACGGTTCACAACTTGATTTCATCATGATCATAACTTCATTTAGCTGACATCTTTATAAATAAAGTTCCATTGGTTGTGGCAGGCAACCCTCTACTTAACAACTTAACAGACCCTTTTCACGGAAAATACTTTGTTCTCTCAAAGCAGGAGAAGCACAGGTGAAAATGGGTCTTTTTTCTTTCAAAATATTCTCGAAATCATTAAAAAAAAAAAATGGAATAGTTTATGCAACTTTCATTTTGTCTTAAGAAATACATTTCCCCTTGTTTTGAACCAGTACACATTATTACCACCAGAGGCCGACAGTAATCAAAAAGCGGTTTGCCAACAGCTATTAAGCAACATAAGAAGAAGAAATTGCTACCAGGCTCCCGTAAAAATGGTGCGGATCTGATATGAAATGTTACGGTAAAAGAAGCAGAAACATGCAAAGACTAAAGCCATCAAAAACTTCTGTGTGGAGCTCCTTTAAAAAACATAAATGAAAATTTGAGAGCGCAAATGATCCATCCAAAGATAAACAATCAATGGCTGGCTTTGTCAAACGAAGTTTGATTTTAGACGTGCAGAGCAAACAATGGCCGTCATCTACAGACATGCCTCCCATCCGACTTTTCCAAGACGAGGGTTTTCCAATTATTATGGCGTTTTGTTGGGTTTGTGGCATGAACGGGTCGGGAGGAGTGTCTCTGGACAATCGTGGAATAGTTCCCAGTGAATAGCACTTGTATTTTTGCTTAAAATGCACATCCCTACATGACAATTTCTCTATTCCATGAAGTGTCCCAGTAAGCCACATGAGTTATTGAGCATGCACAATACCAAAGCCCTGGAACTGGCTCATCTAAATACAAGCAATGAATATGATATAAATTGCCGCCCATTCAGTCGCTCCCTTACAGCCGTTTCCTACATGGAACTAGATGCTGCTATCTGAGCTGTTTCTCCTTCTGCTTTAACTCTACCTCCTTAAACCTGTCCTGTCCTTATTTGAGCCTTTCACACGCCTATGACTATCCACCAATCCTTAGATCATTCCTCCTCTTTATCACGACAGCACGTTATATTTCCGAGTCCTGTCGTCTCAGGGGAGGAGGGGTTTTCTCAGTGACAGCCCAGAGCATTTGTTCTCCTTCCGTCTCCTGGTTTAATACTTCTTCCCTCCCTAACTCTCTCCTTCTGTCTGTCTGTCTGTCTCTCGGTTTGACCGTGACCTGAATAGGCTCTGTAGCGGCGACACCATCTCACTGAACTAGATACAGTTCCACACATACTGTATGTAGATACACACAGAAGCAGGTGGAGCGACCTGCGTTACGGTCCAGTGATTTTCCAGTTCAACTCCTCCTGATGTCCATTACCTCACTGATGCACAAGCTCACACACACACACGAACACAAACTGGCCAAGCAATATTACTTCATTAACAAAGTTAATGCACAGAAAAAAAAAATTAAAAAAAAATCAGCAAAGCCAAGATAACACGAACACATCGGAAAAAGTAAATAAAACAATATCAAGACCACATTTTTAGAGGTGCTTTTACTTTCTATACATCATGTGTGTTGATGTTACTTTTCACAACCGCCTTCACTATCACTGAGTGGTTATAAATAGTTAAAAATAGCCAGCACTGTGATGCCAATAGGAAAACAAACTAATAGGTTTAGAAATGAAAAGCCTCCTTAATGAAAAATAATCTGCATAACATGCTGCACAATCAGTCTGAGGGCCTTAAAATGTGGCTAGAGATGACATTTTCTTGCAATTACAACTGTAATGTGGATGTCCTATCTGGAGAAGGAGAAACACAACATTATTGCAGGTGTAAATGCACAGAGAACACATTGTGATTGTAACACGAATGCCAGGAGACACCTGGAGGTGGTTGAATCTCAGCGTGACCGCAGTGAGAAACAAATCTGCCCGAGTTATAAGGTCATCTAACTCCGCCTCTCTCTGCCAGCTTAAGCAGGCACGCCAGAAGCCCAAGGTGGCAGCAACAGCAAGCCGAGTCGGCCCTCTGAAAAAAAAAAGGGATTTCAGCTATAAAATAACCTGGGATGTACCGTGTTGACAAGTTCGCCGCCTCCACAGAGAGCATTTGCATATTTAGATCTGATCAGGCAGAGATAATGACGTTTATAAATAGCAGGTGGAAATGCAAAAGCCTGGGGATCCGATACCGTCATCCAGACATCTCACATGTTAATACCGAGTGGTAATGGGCTCATCTGACAAAGACAAGACAGGAAAACATGTACAACTTTCAGAACTTTCGTATTTCTCAGGAGAAAAAGAGATTATTATTTTTTTCCTCTACGATACAGACCTGCCAGCTACACTCCACACGACCACGATAATCGAAGGGGCAGCGAGAGGACTGGTGTGTTTTTGCTGAGGGGGTCTGGCAGTGCAGGAAACCCTTTAACCTCACTGGGAGACACTAAATAAATGTTGATACCAGGAATACTGTTAAAAGGGAGCTTAAATGGGCTTGTAAGAAACGGCCGACACACCTCATGCATAATGCAAAGACTGTCAACTGAGGGAAATGCTGCGACGTTTTCCTTTTTTAAACCCCTTAAATGTCTGCTTAAAGATTCAGTATTACACTGAAGCAGATGGAATCTTTAAAGTAAAATGTTTTCATTTCGGGCACATGTTACTCTCCCTGACTTTAATTCATCTGCCTCTATAGGAGTTTTCACTCACTTTATGTGTGTGTGTGTGTGTGTGTGTGTGTGTGTGTGTGTGTGTGTGTGTGTGTGTGTGTGTGTGTGTGTGTGTGTGTGTGCGTGTGACCACGCTTAGCAACAGACCAGGAATATTCTTGGAAACATGTGGAGCGAGAGGAGACAACTGGGCATGCTCAGATGTTCTCAACAGGTCGCTGAGCACGATGCTACAGGTACCTTCCTCTCTCCTTTTTCCCTCCTCTTGTCTCCATTTTTCCCCTGTTCAGTTTTTTACTCATCCCTCCAGTTTTGTTCAATTGTTACAGATCGTGAAGAAAAGCACATGCACAATCCCCTCCTCCAATATATCACACACACACACACACACACACACACACACACACACACACACACACACACATTGAAGGGGAGCATCAGCAGCTTGAATTCGCTGTCTGCTTCTCTAAGAGGGCTGCCCTAATTCTTCTTGACAAGGGCTGGGAGAGCCAAGAGAACATCTCAGCGTCCATGTGCGCACGCACACACACACACACACACACACACGCACGCACGCACACACACACACACACACACACACACACACACACACACACACACAGAAATATGCCACACCACTATCCATTGACACACAGACACGGCCAATGAAATACACATCACATACACACACACACACGCGCACAACGCAGAGCCACACATCTGTGCTAGCTAGTGGTATTTTTACCTTAATTGCCTTTGTCACCACTTTCAATGCAGTTTAGTGCGACTCTGAGAGTTTCCTCCATCAACATGTCATTGGCCTACGTATGAGTGTAACGGCTGAAATGAGGATAATGGTCAAAACGTTTTACATACAAAATCCACTGAGGATCAAACTGAGCGTGTGTGCTGCATGTGGATCAAATTCATTGGGCTCATGCGAGTGAGTGTGTGTGTGTGTGTGTGTGTGTGTGTGTGTGCGTGCGTGCGTGCCTGAGCAGGTGGTTTGTGATTATGTCCGCACATGGCCGTGTTACCGAGTGACGGACGGCAAGTGTAAGCGTGCATGCAGTAACTGTTTCGATGAGGCAACCGCAGAGAAAGATGGAGGTGTTTCTTACTCTCTCCCTCTCTCTCTCTCTCTCTCTCTCTCTCTCCGACTCCTCGTGTGCAGCATTAGCCTCCTCCTTTTTCGCCACTACATCTGTGCCTTCTTCCAACATTATCAACAGGAGGCCGAGTGTGTGTTTGCGCATGTGAAAGAAATGGAGAGTCATGCTTGGATGTGCAGGCCGAGGCCCGGGGCTTCTACATGAGAGAGAGACAGAGAGGGAGGCAGCATCCCTGGAGGAATTCGAGCAGCCTCTGCTGCGATGTGACCAGGATGGAGATGACTTCATCAGGCCAGTTTTTTTCTCTCTGTCTCTCTCTCTCTCTCTCTCTCTCTCTCTCCCGCTCGCTCGCTCTCTCTCTCGCCGCTGTAAATAGGACTGGGAGGGTGATTTACTGTATGTCAAAGTAATCTTACTAGTCCAATCGTCTCCATCGGTGTCACAATCTACAAGCGTGGTGTGGAGAGTTCCTTTTGCGAGATGTTGGAGGGAGGAAAACAAAACAAAAAAAAATCTGAATCGGATATACCAATTTTCTATCCAGATATCCCACCTGAAATGTCAAAAAAAAAAAAAATCCTATCGGGCTGGCAGGATTTGTGGGAGATGTTTTGATTTGTTATATTTTACCTTTAAGTCCCACCGGAGGCGATCGACATCAGTGTGAAAATAAAATGTCAGAGCATCAAATGTGAGCATTTTTCGTGTGTGTGTGTGTGTGTGTGTGTGTGTGTGTGTGTGTGTGTGTGTGTGTGTGTGTCTTGTGCTGAAAATGTCATCAGCTGTCTGACGGACGGGGAAGGCACTGCAGCAGAAATGTCTGCGAGTCATGCGTGTGCGTGTGTCTGAATGCGTTGAGATACATGTGTGCGCGGACCGTAGGGGAGCGTGTGTTATGTGGATGTGAGCTCATATGTAGTCCCTCAGCTGAATAGCTCCCTCGGGCTTCCTGCTGTACATCTCGGTAGTTATGGGTGAATTCATTTGCTCTTAGGACCTCGCCATGTTCGCCGATGGCCCATCGGGTGGAGTTTTTAAACGCCTGCTTGACCGCGGGTCAACAGGTCCCTCTGCTCATTTATTCTCCGAGTATATTATCGCTGGACACGTGAGGAAGTCGTCTCGTACTCGATACCGATACGGGAAAAAAAAAAAAACTAACGGAAAATCTCACCGGAGCAGCCATAAAAAGCTGCAACTGCTTCTCCTAAAACTCCAAAGTGACTTTTCATGATGATCAGTAACTCGGGAGCGAAGGATGCAATCTAGGAGTCAGCCTGCTTCTCAGTAGCTGATGTTAAAAGTGTGTGTATGCCCTTGAGTTTTATCACCTGCATTTTAAAATAACACCGCAGCTGTGTAACCTTGAGAGTAAGGCCGTTATGTGCGCCTGCCTGTTACTACTGCACTTATTACTTTCGCTTGTAGTAGTGGGGTGGCACACACACACACACACACACACACACACACACACACACACACACACACACACACACACACGCAGGTTGTGACACGGTGCGCAGACCGTCTGGTGACTTGTGTAGAAAACCACCCGCGGTGAACGGACAACAGAAGGCTCGAGGTCGATAGTAATTTCCTCAGAGTGCATAAATCTTTACTGACTTGACTAGAAAAAGTCCAAACCTGATTACAGAGTAGGACTTTGGCGAGCACACAAACACGCTCGCAGATGCACATTAACGCACTCCGAGGGCAGCCGAAAGCACACTTCGAAAAAGGGCCGGAGTCAGACAGACCTCACAATGGCATCAATTCATGGCAGTTCAGAAAGGGGCTTCTTCAATATAGCTTTGCGTCAGTGATTGCCAGCACCACCATCCAAAATCATTTGGGCTCCCTGCTGTTGAGAAGCACATGTAAACAGACAGAGGGGAGAGGGAAAAAAAAACAAAAACAAAAAAAGGTTATCGGCAGCGGCGTCACCGCGCACGCATCCTTTTGTGATTTTTGCACGGCATTGAACCGGCGCGCAGCGGGCAAACTCCGTCTTCCCTTCAAAGTGACGGTTGTCAGCAGCGTCTTCAACAAGAGAGCTATTATGTGCCTTCTATGGGGCCAAAAAGGTCACCGCAATCACAATCCCAGAGACGGAGAGGGAGTGAGCAGCCTGAAAATAGATCGTCCGGTGGGTCGTGACCGGGGATGTTAAAGGGCGGAGCTGCAGTGGTTCACCTCTTACAGACGGAGCAAAACATAAGACCGCACGCTGGAAGATTTTCTGTGGCTGTTTCACAAGAGAAAAAGACCTACTGGCTTGTGATAGCGCCAAAAGTACACGTGTGATTGATACGTTATTGTTCATGTTGAAACACTGTAATAAAACGGAGCTGCCGTTACAATTTGTTTTTCTGGCAAAAGTCAAAAGGTCTAAGCGGGTTGTATAATGTCAATCAATGGTGTGAAGTCCACAGGGGGTGGGGGGGGGCACCGAATACAATTTATAACATGACCTTTAAGGAGGAAACCCATTCACAGGCTAAAAACACCGGTGGCGTTATTTAGCTCCAGCAATATCTTGACACTAAATACTTTGCTGCCACAAGTATGTCATTCAGTCAGAGATGAATAACAAGTTTGAGAAACCAGTGTCAGAAAAACACCACATAGAAACGTGCAGCTTTAAAAAGGCATTTACACACCGGGGGTGGTTTTGTTCCCGCGTGATTCATTTCCACATCACTAGATTCTTTTTCAAACTGTCTGGCAAAAAAAAAGAAAAAGCTTTTAGCTTGTTTTACTTTTTTGGAAGGAGGTCAGTTTTTCGAAACTTTTGCACTGCAAGTGAAGGCACCAACCGATCGTACATGACATCCCTGCTTTCCAGTTTATTCATTCAGATGCTGCACTCGAAGTTCCCATGCAGAGGGATTAGCAGACCACCCGACAACAAGGGGACACAGCTCCATCCGTGTTGGACTCAAAATATTCCCAAGTCCTCCTCTCAGATCAGCCGCCTGTATCAGGACCGACTGACGCGTCCCGTTACAGCATCTCCGCGGCAGTTTAAAAACGGAAAAGGAGCGCATGTTTACAACAGGATTTAATTGTCTCTCCTACAGAGGTATACTGTAATACCCCAACGTCAGCAGTGTCCATTTTAAAAAGATGTTTTGCACAGCTGTTGCAAATTTGCATCGCTGCTGGGATGAATAGTTTCGAAATATTTGCCATCCATTGTTCATCGTGCCTCCAGGATGTAAAGACATTGAATCAGAGTATCAGTAATTCTTTTAATGCCGACCAAGAATGAATTGCTCATTACAGTAATGGCCATAACTCAGCAGTCCAAACTCAGCAGTCTGCTTCTGTACGATCCAACTTCGCACAACCTCCATTTTTCACAAAATGGAATTCAGTCCAATGGGAAAGACTGGATTCTTGTTGTTTACAGTGAAATATGAAGATAAAAAAACCAATAAAAACACTGACTTGTGGCAGCTCCATCCCCAAAAAAAACCAACTCTGCTAGTAAAGAGGTGAGACTGTTATCTGAACAGATTCCTCTGGCAAACAAAGCTATCGTAGAGTTACTGTTAAAAACACAGAGCAGAGTGTGAAAAACTGAGGTAAAGTCCACAGGAAAGACTACAACTGGTCAACACACACACACACACACACACACACACACACACACACACACACACACACACACACACACACACAAAGTTATTATAAGACTGACTGTGCTGGCTAGTTGTGTCAACAATATGAGAGAAAGACAAACGTCCCTCAGGGTAGAAATTACGTGAAGCCAGAGACGAGACAGATTAGGCTGCAAATAACGGGTGCCTAAATAATTCAATAACAGTTTGTCTCGTTTAATTTCAGCGTTTCCTCGTCAGTAAGCCAATAATTTACCCTAATTCTGCTGTCTGGAGCTCGAGTAATGCTCCTTTATGACTCTCTTTGTACAGTTGACTCGTATCACAGGTGTAAAACATCCCCAGTGACTAACGCTGAAACTAGCTGCGTTTGAAATGCCACTGTTTGCCAAAAGAATGCCCCGTGAGGTATTCTTAATGGAGGAACTAAAGCAGCTCCCGGAAAACCATATGCACATTTTAAACTGGTGTAACAAGTTCACCCTAGGAGTTTGTTTTCAGCACTGATGTGACACCAGCCACCGGGCGACAGCAGCGCTTTTACCAGTTAAACGAAGAAAGAGAAAGGGATGTCCTGCTATAATATGCTCCCAGTGTCAAACTGTTGGTATGAGCCTGCCAACGCGTCTGCCCATGCTGCCAAATGAGCCCATTCAAAATTAGACAAAAGGCCAGGGATTTCCACCGAGAGACAGAATACAAATCGACCGCTTCACAATACCACCACGGAGCATATGATTACCTGGACGGCCCACGGCCAGCTGACTCAGACACTACGCTATATGCACCGTGTGTGGGAAGCCTCCATGCACTGTGCAGTGATGCAGCCTGTGGCTCCGATGCAAAGGGAACCCTTACCCGCCGCTCCCCGAGGCAGCGCTTCGGTAGTCGACACCACAATAAAAGGTTACGTTCAAAAATCAGCGTGAACCTGCCTGACACTTTCCCTCAATGCAGAAGTCTGTCCCGTTTTAAATTATAGATTATCCAGTCGAATCTTTCTAATTGTGTAATTAGAGCACATCTTCCGATTCAAACAATCAATGTGTCCCACGAGATCAGCCTGAGCTCCACAGAAATATCAAAAGCCGCAGGACTACTGGTGGTTTGAAGCTGATACGATGACACATTTTTTGAGTGAATCCATTAGGATCACAGCAGTTGCATTTCTCTGCCTTCAGGCCTGCACAAATATGACCTTGATTTTAAATTTGGCCTCTTTTCACGTTTCAAAACAGTCTTTACTTGAACCAGGAACACATTTGTAAGGACATGGACTAACTTTGGGACGCAGTGTCTTAACATTCATGTGTTTTATCTGCAGGTTGTCTGTGTCGTTTGTATTGAGGTGAACAGTTGCACCACAAGGAATAGCCTATGCTAAATAGCCTTTTCATCTGTCTCACTGCTCAGCATTGGAGAGAGAGCAGACAGACGACGAGGACGGAGAACCTGAGAGTCATTACAGTCAACAGATGTGTGGAGCATGTCAAAAGACACTGGGAAAGAAAATTGTGAAGAAAATAGTCCTCTCATTTGTTACCCCCTCTCGTTCTTCTGGCGCTACAAGCCTGATTGCGGGTTTGTGTGTTTCTATCTCTGCACGACAGACAATCTGAAATGAAGCAATCCACCAGCAGCATGAGGAGAGGAGCGGGTGAAGAGCCTTGCGAACCGTAAATGAGGAGTTTTAATGTTGATTAAGCGAACTTTTGTTTGGAAAGAATTCCTTTGTGCTGTAACGGCCTCAGCAGAGCTTCTATTAGGGGCTTTTACTGCAGAAAAATGGTGGGAATTTTGCAAAACTGAAAGCTCCCGCAAGGTTTTTTGCGATTGGTTGAATTTGCATGAATTATTACAATCCCAAAATAATTTTCTGCCAATCAACTGGTTAATTAATCAACTAATCATTACTTTCTGATATTTCATTAACTATTACTGCATAAAACACAAAGAAAATAATCCGCACATGAACTAATAATGACAAAATGTCAGTTGCGGCCCTAGATCAAATATAACATTTTATAATAAGACTATTGTGGTTCGATACCGTTTTCTACACCCACAGACATAATAGAAAAAAAAACAAAGCTAAGAAACTAAACTAAGGCATCTGTACATAGTTAATGAGAAAACAACAACAAACCTGTGATCAAACAAATGCTGTACGACACAAAAACTTGTCACTTATTTTAAACATTACAAGCACTGGTTTTGTGCATTTAAAAAAAACAACAAACAGTTAACGACCTGTGTGCCGGCGCAATCGATGACCGTAATGGAATATTCGGACTCGACGCCATTCACCACCGGCTCTGCCGTCCCAGCATGTGGGTGGCAAATGCTAAAGTGCATCAGGGTGTAATTTATTCTACTTGTACAGCTCGGTATACAGTATGTGCGAACAGACTTCGGTGCATGCGTGCTTTTGTGCGACGCAGTGGGCAGAGCTGGTAGCGTATTGATTCTAGCTGGTTCCTCGGGCTCTCCCATCGATCGGCACAATGTCTACAGCTCACTTCTGAGTCTGAGCCAAAGTTCATACTTCACATCCCCACAGAATCAGAGCATTATCTGAATTAGCTGGAGTTGCAAGCTAAGAGGATCCGTCAATAGTTTTTCAATGGTTATGTACTGACTTTATAAGAATCACACGAGGAGAACTACTCGACAACCTGCTCGAAGTCTCTCACTGTCCTTTTCTTTCCTTGGCTTTCTCTTATTGTTCACAAGTCTACATTTTAACTTCTCGTTTTAAAGTGAAAATTTGTAAGACAACCACGTCGCTTACCGGCAAATTCCCCGTTCGAGTTTTTCCCCAAAACAGGGGACGACATTTTTAACAAGGATATGCACTTCAAGCTTTCTGAGAATGCAGATTTGCATTGCAAATTACCCAAATTAACTCTCATGCCTGTCTTGACTGCAAATAACAACTACCTTCATTATTAATTCATCTCTTGATTGTTTTCTCCTTTTATCTATTAGTTGTTTGGTATAAATGGTGAAAAATGTCAACCAGTGTCTCAAAAATGTCCTTTTTTCAGACAATTTGAGCATTTTCATCATTGATTATCCAATGGCGATTAATATTCTGCAGATGGACGAGCATTATAACTTTACACATTAGGGATGGGACATGATTTTCAAATATTCGTTGCAATATATATATAGAAAAAAAAAATCAATAAGTATTCGCGACTATCATTCTTCCTTATTTCCCCTGTTTTTAATCGCCGCCAGGTTGTAATGTGTTACACCCGTCAGTAGGTGGCGGTAATGCACCTAAAAGCTGTCTGCAAGCCGCCATTAAACAACATAAGGGGAAGAAGAACACGTTGCTAGCAGGCTCCGGAGCCTTGCAGGTAACAACTGTGAGATTAGATGCCACAGACTGAAAAGCACAAACATGCAAAGACGACTACAGCCATCAAAACGTTGTGTGTGAAACTTCCTCAAAACATAAACGACATGAGTGAATTTGGAAAAGTATTTTTGCTTGAAATGCCCATCCCTACTGTAAATACACCAAACATGGCACTCTGGACTAAATAACCCGTTAAGATGGAAACCTTTTGTCGTTCTCTCTTGATCTTGATCATTTGTGAATGATTATCGTTGCAGCAACATTACACATATTACAATCCATTAGTCTGATCTAATGACCACTCATTCATATTGTTCTCTCTAAACGCATTGTCTCCTCTGTAATATTTCTCACTTTAACACTCACCCCTACACACACAGGGAGAAAAAGTAAAAGTAGTCACCATGGTGATATCCTGCACTGCCCACTGTTTGTCCACTTACAGAAACTACGAAACATGCACAAACACACAACATATGCCGTATAAGCGCGCACCCTCGCACGTGGCCGTAACCATGGCATCCCCGCTCACCCTCAGGTTGGAGGTAGGACGGCCACCAAAACACCAACTCTGCCAAACATTTGCTGGAGGATGACATGATCTCTGTGTTACTAAGGAGATGGTACTAAAACCCTCCGGAAACACAGTAACTACAGTATCTGAGGGACGACGCCGTGGAAGGAACTGGTTTCTGTCCATTCCTCGGAGACTTGTGGTGAAGCGGTCGCATCACATGGAGTTGTAAAGTTTGATCTTTGACGAGACGATCAATGTCCAAAAGCTGAAATGTGTTCTATTTATATTTCAAATCAAAATCCACTGACTGACTGACATTTCAATTAGTTTTATTAATGCCAAGTTCAGACATCACAAATCGAGCCCGATTTTTAACGCGATGGTCAGGACGTTGGGAACAACAAACAGACCTTATAATGTGACGTAAATGAAGAACGGCGAGTGGGACACAACATGGCACCCCGATGAAAAGTCTAGCATGTCCAAATTTATTTATTTTTTTAACCTACTTAGACATATCGTGTTCCTTGACGTCGACCAATAGGATGACTGAGTGCGTCACACATTGTGCCTCGCGACTCGGGAAGTCACGCACAAATATGAACTGTGACTGGTCTGCGTCATGCTTGTAGTGGAGCCAATCTCCCAACAAAGACATATTGTGTTTGAAGTAAAAAAAAAAAAAATTTAAAAAAATAACCTGAAAAATACAGACTAAACCACAACAATGCACTGACAGCGTGGAACGCTGCCAAATGGTACACAACAGGACAGGGAAACGAGCCTTTTTAAGTTTCAATTTCAGAGCCTTAAGAAGAGCCTCTTCTTTTTATAAGATTCAGGAAAAGTTCACTTTTCTGGTTAATATCAGAATAACTGCAGGAAATGTAGAATTACAGCTTCCGGATACAAACTCCACAAAAAAAAAAAAAAAAAAAAAAAAAAAGCTCTGTTCCAATTCTCAAAACAGACTAATGTCCATTCACTTCCTCCTCCACTGCACCGATTCTCAGCTTATCTGAGCATTTTAACTGCGTTATTGAAGCCCTGAGAGATGCAACACTGTTGACGATATCCATTTGTACCACTGGTGTCGACTAGAAGCACCGTAGCGGATTTCACAGTGCAGCTTCAGAGGAGCAACACCACCCTGCCCACTGTCAGCTGTTCACTCACTATTCTAACCATTTAAAAAGGTGTATTAGGTCACGGTAGAGTACCCGACTGACAGCACAGGGACAGTGCATCTGATAGAGGCTACACATTTAATTTGATCCGCTGGCATAGGGGTTCCTCAAAACATGTGGCTGATGTGAGATGGGTACAGCGTGCAGCCCACCGTGGGTCACCATTCTGGCAGGGGAAAAAAAACAAAAACAAAAACACACATACTCTGCGTTTATACGCCTGCTTTGCACACAGAGAGGAAACTCCTCGCTGGCTGAGAAAGACCCTTTTGAAAAGGAGGTTAAATACACACCAGCCCCGTCTTCCCCGCCAGTTTCCATCACATCAGTTACACGCTCACAAGTCCACACAACCACAACTGCATGGCATGGAACAATTTGAACACATTACATGGGTTGGATATTAGGGTGTGCCGTGAAATATCATTCACAGGAATATCAGTATAATTTTCCACACGATAACTGAAAAAAATTAACATTACTATAAAGGCAATATCCTGACTTGATGTAATCATCTCATACCGTAAGGCAGCGTAACATGTTACGTAACACACAGCTGAAAGCTGCTGTATCTTATACTGATTCCCAATCTCATTTGTAAATTACTATTACCGTTTACAAATTAAGGAACTAATTAATACGTTTTGTTTATTTTCGCGGTGTACCTGAAGGTAAACTGGTACGTCCGTGCTAACGTAAAAATATAGATATTTGGTTGTAAATGTATATTCTTGAAATTAATAACAAAAATATTTGTTCAGTGTTTTGTATTGTCATTCTTGGAAGATATGAAAATATGTTTAATGCTATCGCAGATATACCCTGAAATATCGTGACATTAATTAAAGACCATATCGCTCACTTCTGATTGGATAAAATGATAACCTCATTTAACAGGTGACCAATCAGCAACAAGACGGTCACCTGCCAAAAACGAAATGTCAAATCACGTCTGAATACTTAGTATTAACTTATGAACAGGGAACCCAACTCAAACAGCCAGCTTGTACTTTATCTTGCTGCATTGTATTTCTTTTGATATTCCCATGTTATGTTAATATATGGCGTTTCACTTAAAAACATGCCGGTAAACGTAATAATTTGTAGGCCTTATCAAAAATGACTTGGACCTTACAGTTTTTTTTTTTTTAAATGTTACACCTCTCGCATATTACACGAAGTTTTAGCTCTAATAGTCCTGTGCTTATGTTGTCATTGTTTCAGGAGTTATTCAAACTCGTTTTAACAGCCTTGAAGTGGAGTAAAAGTGTCAAACTGGCAAGCACACTTCAGCTTAAAAAAAACACACACAAAAAAAAAAACAGTCCTAAACCGAGACACTTTCACGTTTCCGCGTAAATGTCACATTTTCCACGCAGTTCTCGATGGTAATCTCTGTAAAAGTCCCTCAACTCACTAAAAAGAAACTTGAACGGAGTTGGCCGTGCAGGTTGACTCCCAGCTGCTGTCTACGGCTCGGTGGTGGGTTTTTTTTGTTTTTTTTCCCGTAAACCCGTTCCGACTTAAAAAACCAGGTTAAACATTCCCTTACCTGCAGGACACCGTGATTTCAACTTTGGTGGCAGGAATAGTCGCGTTCAGCGGGTCGAAGTCGCCTATCGTCGCCATGTTCAGGAAACTGTTGTTCATCCTGTCAGAAATATTTTGTGTTTCTTCCTTTTCCCCTGGTACTGCGGTCCAGCCCCTTTTTTCTTTTTTCTTTTTTTTCTACGAGCCGTGAAGGAGGGTAGGGAGAAACTGTGTGCGCGCCTCCTCGGCGAGAAGTGGAGCAAAGGTGCCAGAGAGAGGGAGAGAGGCGCTGGGAGATGTGATGTCACTTCTCTCTTTCTCTCTCCTCTGCTCCCATCTCCTTTCTCTCTCTTTTTCCTTTCAAGCCTCTCTTCCCCTCTCTCTTCCCCTCTCTCTTCCCCTCTCTCTCTCTGTCCATCCCTTCAATCCTCCAAATCCAGTTCACTTCAGCTGACTTCTGTATAGTTCATTTAAATTCCAGCAGCTTCACATTTACTGGCATGGAAGTAATGGCAGTGATACAATCATCAATCAATCAAACAGAATGAATTTGTCATGAAAAGTCTTTCCTGTGTGTGTGTGTGTGTGTGTGTGTGTATATGCGTGCACACATTTCCCCCTGTCCTCAATACCCTCATTCACATCAGCTCAATTCAGTGTACTTCTGTTCATTTCAATGTGGGTCTGTTGGCACAAAACACGCCACATCTACCATGGCCGGATTAACCTGTTATGGGGCCCTGGGCAACAATGGCACCATTGAGCCCCCCCCCCCCCCCTCCCCCACACCCGATGATGTCATCACGGACAGCCTCCGCCCCCGCTTCCTTCAAGTTTACAGCAGTACAACACCCTGTACTAATCTGGCTTTCAGGCAGCTGGGAATTAGGCAAGTTACCATTTTGGAAACATCTCACTTCTTGGTGGAGAGAATTCACAA
>NW_027185352.1:7318729-7351229 GCF_022577435.1 Embiotoca jacksoni | reverse complement strand
ATTCACATGTGGATCTCTGTTGGATTAGGTGACTTGTGTACCAATCATTTGCACACAATACAGTGCAGACATGCTGGTTAGCTGATTTGCAAAGCAGTCACACTTCTCAAATGAAGCCATCCCTGTCAAAAGAAAAGCAGAGAAATTAAATAAGCTGCGCGTTAATCAAGTGGGAATGTGCATTGTGGGTGTGTTAATTCACCTGAAAGCAATTATTAGGTGTGGTGAAGAAGAACAGAATGAAAGTCCAACAGCACTCATAAGGCATGTCAGGCAGCAACGAGTCAATATTCTTCTCCCACGAGGCCAATTAACACTCTGCTGCTCTCAATAAAGCTGAACATTAAATATTGATCCTTCCATCACTGTTGACATTCGTTTTTGTCTTCAGGGGGAGTTTCTCTTTCACCTCCCCTCCGTCTCTACCGGTCTTCTGTATTAGCGTAAATCGCAAAACACAATATTGCTGCCTCAAATTACAATTAAATGATGAATAAAACAAGCTGCAGACAAATGATTAAGTGAGGGACATGATTCAAAGATGATGTGAGCTTATTAAGGTGCTGCATAATGTAAAATGCTGCATGTAAAAATGCAAAAAAATTAAAGTAATAATTATTCACATTCATATGAGAGGAATTAAAACACAGAAAAAGTGCTGTTATAATCATACGTGCTTCATTTGAATTTTTGCCATTTTTATGGGGTATTTATTTGTTTATTTTAATGGGCTGTGGATGTGGGTATTGCCTGGAATTATATTTCAGTCTTCATTAAAATGTCAGTCCTTCACTTACAAATGCATGTGAGCATCTAAAATATGTCAGATAAACACAATGCATACAGCCAAATAAAGTTTCCCTTAGGAATCTCAGATCTAATCTGATTAGCTATTTATCAGTGTTAAGTGTCATTATGCAGCACTACCACCATGTGGCCACAACACATAAATACATAGTCAGAAAATGAAAAAAAAAAAATAAACAAATGTAGTACTTTTATAAACCATTTTTTATATTAAAATTTATTTCCACACTGCATTTGATATTTTAATCACTTGAAAATGTGCACAAGAAAAACAGCAGGAAAAAAAAACGTATTTACACAAGAACAAATTTACAGTTGAATTTCAAAATAAAATACAACTACAATTAGAAGGTAAGATCTGATTCATCATAGAAATACTTACAGCTCATGTTGGGTTTTTTTAGGCAGATTATTTAGTCAATGGGACTTTAAACCAGTTCAGTCCCGTGTATTGAACTATGTTGTGAGACAATTGGGGTCATTTTTTTTTTCCAGTGCAATTATTTTAGTCCTATTGACTTTAGCATTGGTCTACCTCCAATATACAAACTAGAGCAGCAAGTGTTTCGCAAAGAAATTTAATGATACAGTACTGGTCATGATAAATTGTTTACCTGACTTCCTTAATGAGGGTTAGTCCACATTTATCAGGATGCAACTCCACAGTCGCTCCAAACACTTTAGGATTTATTACAGGCACTGATAATACACCTCTGATTATGGATAAATCCATCCAATAAATTCTGTGCAGTCCGTCATCTACGATACTATAAGTTATCAGAGGCATGATATAGAATGAGTACAACATCTAATGGCTGATAGAGAACACGCAACAGCAAAATCAAAAATTGAAGAAAAAAATAAATAAATAGTCAAATTTCAGACACGTTGGAAAGATCGAAAGCCGTTTGAAAATGCTTCACTGCAGCACGTGTACAGTTTACAGATACTAAGACAGCAGAGGTGAACAGGTCTGCACACAGAGAACTCGTGTCACATTATTTGGTGGGAGAAACACGCACATACACGCGCATGTTTCAGGAACAGATGCTTTCACAAAGCGTGTAACTCATGACTTGGGAATTACAAGGTGCTTGATTCCATCAACATGAACGATTTACGTTCACATTCACATTATTGAAATTAGAAATCGCCTCTCATTAACATGTAAACTACCTGCTGTACGACAAAAGTTTCCTAAAACTAGAGGAGTACTTGAGTTACAGAAAAATACTGTGTGGGTCAAATCTTCAATGTGAGAAAATGTTTGCTGCAGTCATAAGAAACGGAGGTCAGAGAATCAGACGGGAAAGTAAAACCTTTCAGCAAAGGAAAATAAAACTTTGTTAAAGTCACAGCTACTTTAAGGATCAACCAGAAAATACAGAAACCTAACCCCTGACGATGCATCACTGACAAAAAGGGAAACACCGTTTACCCCAGATTGAAACTTTGACAGTTCTAAATTTGGATTATTACCATAATCTGGCTATCCTGCTTCGGTTTTACCAGCCTGAAAGAGATAAAATACAGTTTTTCTTGAAAAACTTGGACCATGCAGCCCTGAAAAGTCAAAAAGCGGAAACCACATTAAGCTAAAATTTTGTTAATACCAAAATCTGACTTTTTGATAACTGTTTTACCATTTATGAAATCAATTTACTACAGACATTTAAAGCAACATATCAAATTGACAGGAACTGCTGATCAGCAGTAAAAACAAAACTGCAAAGGTGGCTAGTTAAAGCTAGCACATTTCGGACCCGTTTCATCAAATCAAAATCAATTTTGATGTTCCAACATCTTGAATAATTAGTAATTGATAGTTGAAAAAGTAATTGAGCTTTCCTGTACACAACAAATAGGGTAGTAGCTATTCTTTTCATAATTCCAAAATAAAAAGTAGCAGCTAATCTAGTCCTAACCAACCTAGTTTAGCATTGTTGCAATAAGTTGCATCTCAGCTTTTGACACTAGGCAAATTTACATTATATGGTGTGGTAAAGCTACCTTTAAATCATATATTTAAATGTATTATTTTCAAAGATTAAGTAATGCAGTGGTTTTACACAAGTCTTCAGATTTTAACCTAATTTTTTCTCAACCTTTTTGCTTTTTTTTTTAAGGCCATATGTACTTGGGGGAATAGTGTTGCTCAGCAGTGATACACACATTTTGGTAGAGACAAAATATCAGTCAGCTGTTGAGTTAATGACTAACTCACTGACTAAACACTGGAAAAAAATAAATTTGGAAAGTAAAATGTACGAGAACTCTGTGAAGGACGAACCCTCGGACAGAGAGTTGTATTCAGAGGCCTCTACGTTCATCTGGTGGGTTTTGGCAGTAACAGCTGAATAGTAACACGCTTTTCAGTTTCAGTAGTTGTTTGGTCCTTGGTTACAGAGAACACACACATACCTGAAATGACCTGTAGAGCAACGTCAGAGAGACCCAACGCACCGCACGTCATGTCAACATACAGGACAGACTCACAGTTATTCCTGCGCAGCAGATCTCCATGTCTTGTCTGAGGACACGGACGGTTTCAGCAGTCTTGGCTTTGATGAAGAGCAATTAGCGCGAGGAAGCGAAGCGTTTTCTAGGGCCGCCCCGGCGGCATTCACTCTCTGCATAGACGGGTGTCCGTGTTGTCCTGCGCTGAATTGAGGAATGTTGAGTTTACAGGAGAAACCCCTGGATCAATAAATCCATATTTCTAGTTTTATTATATCCGTCACAGCTGTTCTGTGGTCCTCGTAGCTCTGATCGAGACTTTAAAAGGTTCCACTAAGTTCTGTCTTGATCTAAAATGTTCACAACTGCATTCAGCTGGAAGGGCAACAGCATCGGATGAGATTTCCCTGAAACTGATCGTGGTTGAGCATCAGGTAAAGGATCAGTGCTATTTTAAGGATATTTTTGGCCTGGGACCAACACGATCACGACATCTAGACGTTTCTTAGGTTCCCAAATCAACAATTCAGCAAGTCATGGTTGTTGTAGTAATTTCTTAAATAATTGATGTTGATTTTTTGAAGGCCAACGGACAATCCTCGCGTTCGTGTCCGATCTGTGAGTGTCAGAAATCAGCTGTCAGTGAATTCCATCGTCCAGAGATCCTTTGGCTTCCCAAATCTTTACAGTGCGGTCACTATTGAAAACAGAAAGGACGAGGTCGTCAAAAACGGGCTTAGAAATCACATTTTTACTTTTACCATGCTTTGAGATGAAGACTAAGATGAATATGTTTTGTGTCTTACTCAGAGGCTGTGAACAGCTGGCTGCTGTTGGTAGCCAGTCCGTTGATGGGACTGTCGTGCCCCTGCACCTCGCAGAGGGGTGCCAGCGAGTCGGAGTGCCAAAGGCGCAGCAGCCCTCCTCTGCAGCCACTGAGCAGCACTGGGGAGCCTGGTACCACTCCCAGAGCACTAACCCAATCTGCCTGGGCACTGACCGACTGTCGGATGAAACGACGGCTAATGTTTAGTCCACAAAACATTTAGCTCATATAAACATTAAAATCCATGGAAAAAGGCTACGGACAGCTCCTGAACATATAATACTACAATATCGTCTTACCTGTAACAGTTGTTTACTGGCTAAGTCCCACTTTTTAATACAGTAGTCTCTGGAGCTGCTGTAGAAAACGTCTCCGTGCACAGCCAGAGACTCCACTCCGTCCTGATGGGCCGGGTCAAATGTATGGCAGGAGGTGACGCTACCCTGAGCACCTTCTGCCACCTCAAACATCTGGAAACACAAGCCCATATATCCATGTAACATCTGAGTGTTATTGTAGCAAGTTGGATGTTTATGCTTCTATGGATGTGAATTTGTATCAGCAGGTTCCTACTTTGACATGATGGTCTTTGGAGCCAGTGAGGACGATGTCCTGTCCGTTGCCCATCTTTTCAACACTTAGACACATGACGGGTCCTAAATGGCCAGTCAACTTCCCCGTGGACACAAATCTAGAGAAAGAACAGTCCAATTATTTAAGTTAAGTCAACTATTACCAAAATGAATGCTTAACGTTTTGGCTCTGAGTGATCTCTATACACATAAATCTGCATTTGAATGTAAAATCTTTAATCAACTGGAAGGGTTCTGGTCTCTGTTTGTAGTCTGTTTGTAGTAGTACTGACCAATCATGTTTGAGTGAGCTATGGCTGAGGCAGTAATCATTGCCAAAATAATAAAAAAAATCTCTGAACCCCTCAGCTCTCATATGATGGCAATTTTGCTTTTGACTAGCTAAGTTGTACTAGTTTTAAACTGTTAACTGAGTGTAAACTGGCTATTTTTGAAAGAATCCTGTTGTAGATTTTGCCTTCCAATTTGCCATCTTGTTTTTTTGGAGACAGAAGTGACCATATTTGGAGAAAGTGGGAGTGACTGAGAACCTGAAGCCACTAATACCAGAAACCTGACTGCACCCCTGGAATGCCAATCAAACCAGACACGAACACAAACATACCTCTCTTTGAGGCTTAATATCTAAATAATTATGGAATTATTTTCAGAAGGACCACCAAAACAGTGATTAGAAGGAGTGAATTTACCTAATGAGTATAATGAGTTGTGAAAAAAATGTATTGACTTTGTATTTCATGAGAGAAGTTGACAATTTTTTGAATGGGAGCCTATTGGATTTTTTGGAGCCAGCCCCTAGTGGCCCTCAGTGGTATTGCACTTTAAGGCACTTCCACATTGGCTATACTTTCAGACCCGTCAGACTGATAACTGCTAGGTTTCGAGACACGGTTTGCACAACTAAAACTCTAATCTATGTTACTGTAACTTACTTGCGGAGGTCCCACATGCGCACAGCGTTGCCAGCAGCAGCATACAGGAAGGAGCCAGAAGGGTTGAGAGCGATCTGGTTGATCTGACTCTCTCCTGGTGGGATGGATAAACTCCTGACAGAGGAACACGTGTCCCCTGTGCCCACTTGGCCTGACGACCTGACATAAACAAAAAGGCCTATCAGATCCCTCTTGACTCATTCATTTTAATGTCAGATGCTGGAAGTAGGAGTGTTTTTACTTACGTGAGTGTGCGGATACACTTGGCAGAGTCTCGTATGTCCCAGACTTTGATGTAAGCAGTGGAAACAGTGAAGACGAGGCTGGAAGTGTACCTAAAATATTACAACAAAAACAAGGACAAAATAATGAATCAAAGCATTTATGCAAATACTAATGTTAAACACGGCATTGTCTATAACGCTATACTAGTACCTGACTGAAACAACACTGCTGGGATGATCTGCAAGAGACATGATCTCCTGACCTGTCACCAAGTTCCAGACCTTACATGTACGGTCTGAGAATACACACAAGAGTACACAAGCGCAGGTTAGGGGAACAATATCATAGGAAACACCGTTTTGAGGGGAGTTATTTCAAGGAAACATTCTCAGTTTTTACCTTTAGACCCTGTAAAGAGAAGGTCATCGGTGGCATCGACGCAGAGAACCGGTTTGGTGTGGCCCTCAGCTACATAAACACACTGAAGTTTGGCCCCCCGGTTGTTCTTCGCAGCCGTTACAGGGTTGATCACACCTCTACAATACACATGAGACGACAACAGCATCTCATCATGACGTTATTTACCCTTCTTAAAAAGATTTAGTTGCCTCTGCAAAGCTTTACAAATTCATACTATTGCTGATGTGACAGATACAACAGTACAGTGCAGCTAATTTTGTGTTTGAAGAGATGTGGCCTTCAAGAGTCCAATTAAAAAACAAGTAATACAAATCAATAAAGACAGGTGGATTACCTGTGCCCTACGTATACAGGCGATTCCTCCAACCTGAAAAATAAAACACACTAATATCAAACATGAAGGGTCTAATCTCATCGCTCTTAAACATCTGCAAGGTCTCAGCGAAATCTTAAAGCTGACAAACAAGAGTACAAGAGTCCAACCTTGCCATTGGCTGAGCTAAATGCTATCATGTTCACAGAGACAATGCTATCATACTGATGTTTGCACGGAAAATGCATAATGCTAATTAGTTCCATCACCGCCGCATGAATCTCTGTATTTCACAGTATATCGAGTTTTGAAAACTGGTGTGTGATAGTGAAATTAGTCATTTCCTGGGTGTTGTGAAGCTCAAAAAAACATGGATCCACTGTTTATTCACTGTTTTACAGATGCAACAAAGTAGGTTAAAGCAAATGTTCACTGTTTTTGTCATTACTCTCAGCGGTATTGGTAAAAGTTCCACACTGCAGGTTTAAGGTAACTCTGGTATGTATTACACAAGGTCTTTTGAAAATACAATAAACAAAACTGCAATAAACTTAATTTAGAGTGTTAACATGCTGGCATTTGCTAATTATCACTCAAGTGATACCAGTGAAGCTCAGGCTGATCGGAATATTATTAGTTTAATAGTGATTTAAATCTCATTATTGCTCAAATTTTGGCATCACCCGGGGAGCAAGAATATTTGCTCAACATTTTTAGTGCAATTATCCAACAGTAGACTGTCTGACAACCAGCTAAATCTAAAAACATCTGTGGTGATTAATGCCGCCTCAAACTTACAGTGATTTGTAGTCGCTGGCTTTAACTTTAGTTTCTGCTGTGCTGACTGGAAGTGTGTGAACGGGTGTAGGGATGTGTGACGCCGTGGCTCCTTTCTCCTGCATCTTCCTGCGGCTCATAGGTGAGCGGTCCAGTTGCTTCCGCTCAGTCCCTGTAGGTGACCTGGCTCCAGAACTACAGACATTAAAAGTGTCAGGGGTCAGAGGTCAGGGGTTCGTCGGTATGGTAATACCACCATGCTACTGAATGATAAAGCGCGGGACAATCACCTCCCCATGAAAATAAATATTCAACATTTCAGAAATATTTTTTTTTGTCTACCGCAGAGAAATAATGCCTTTACACGTACATGCCAGCTGGCCGGGCAGACAGCGCAGATGGGGAAACAGTTTGCTCGCGGTCAGGGGTTTGACCAGCCGCGGGACCCTGCATGTCTGCTGGCCCTTCCAGCCGCTCTGTGACGGGCAGCAGAGGGGCCGAGAAGTCTCCGGTGGGGGATTCACAGGACAAATCCCCACTGCTGGCATAAAGCAGTTCCATCTGGGTGGTGGTCCGCCTTCGAGCCTGGGGGGGCCACAATAGTCTGTCTGAGTCGCAAGTCAATGGACCAGCTAATAATTATTCTAAATGATAAAAATAACTACTGTGGAGCTGTTTTACTTTATATGAAGAAAAACAGGATTAAAACTCAGTTAAAACAAGAAAAATAGGAGGAAATTAAATATGGATCGAACAACATTTTTGAGTTTTATAGTTACAATCACGTATTATTCACACAGTACATGGGTCTACTAAGGAGAAGTGTATATCAGATTGCCATGTATAGGACAGTACCTTGCTTCTCGGTCTGGATTCACCACATAACTTCATTAAATCTGATGCCAGTGTGCTGAAACAAAGGATCGTCAGTCAGTTACACCCACTACATCCTGGCAGGCTGATGTTGAGCAGGTACAAAGGTCACCATGTTAATCCTCTTGTATGTTAGTGAAGCTGGACACACTGAAATACTGGACCATGGGGGATGAAAACATTCAAATGGCTCTTAAACTGACAGAGATGTGTGTTGCAAAGGAAAACAAAAATATGTCATCTTTGATAAAGGCATCTGTGTCCAACTTTCCACTGTGAGTGACTTTTATCTAATACTGGACTGTTTTATTATTACACTCGACTGAATCCTTTCTTTGTACAGGGAGATCTTTGTTTAGTCACCTCGGTTTCTTTTCATACCAGCACATATATTAAATCTACCAGGTCTCTAAATATAGAAACTGTTTCTTTATTAAACCATAACAGTACAATCAGCCTGGAGTTTTCAATCACATATAGTATCTGTATATTCTATTCTATAGGTAACGCTTTTTGGCTGCGGGCGACTAACTCTTGTTTTTTTTCTGTTCATTTTATGCCACTATTATAGTATGAGCCTAATCATAGTTTAATAAGATAAATGGAACTTGTGGCATTGAAAAATTTCATTAAAATGACATTTACCTGCCCTCTGTGGCTGGACTGGGCGCAGACTCGTCACTACTGCTATCATCTGCGGTCTCTGCAAACAACAACACACACAAATAAAATACACGTGCACAAAAAAAATAAAAATAAAAATAACATAAATCTGTTTTCTCAATAAATTTGCAAAACAGGTGCATTTTTCCTTGTTGCTGCATTTGATGTCTTTTCATACAGACACTACATCCATTTAAAAAGCTGAATATAACACAACAACAACTACACCAGCTTCAGCAGTTCGTAACAAGGTCAGGGGTCACCAAGTCTAGTTTAAGTCAATAAATAGGGTGATAATTGGGTGGAGGACAAAGGATGGGGAAAGCAAGAAAGAGACAACAAGATACGACCACAGAAATGCAGACACACAAACTGCTGCGTACACAAGACCGTAGCTCTGATTCTGGGATCAGCTCAGGTTTTTACTGCTGTTAAGTTTTAGTGACCACCATCCTGATGAGGTGGGACTGGACAACAGGTGGGGGTCACATGTCATGCACATTATGGCAGCGTTACTTGAACTGGGTTAGTTTTTACTGACCGAGATGCACACTACGAGATTTCTTATTTTCCAACATTTATTGAACCCATGAGGATTTCTTTTTTCGTTTTCTGCTTTGGAACAAGACATGAAATTATCATTATATATTGGGGAGGGGGAGAAACAAAAAAATTGCTGAGAATAGTATATGTAATCTGTTACATTTGGCGAATAACATTCAGATTATAATGCCAGAAAAAAATTACTTGATGTCACATCTCTGTTTTTATGCTGAGCATTTTTATCCGCAAAAAAATCCCAAATCCCTTTCCTCAGATGAACATTTTTTTTTTTTGGAAGGCTCATTTTATTTTAAGTTTATTTCCACTCATGTCTTAAACTTGGAGTACATTTGATAGAAATCATGTAGTGTGCATGTGCTTCGCTCTCTCAAACACGGTCACATTGCTATGCATCTTTTACTCACCTGGCGACAGGTAACCTAACTCTGAGTTCACACCAACACAACAGAGAAAACAAACAGAAATCAAATCAAAATCAAACCCAAGGAGGAAGAAATGGCTTCTCTTTATTTCTGCCGGCTTCATTTTCGTTTCTTCAATAAAATATGACGTTTGAGTAATTCATTTTCTCTGCGCACGCAGGGGAAAAACTGAAGCCTGGAAAATAAAGTGTAGCCACATGGTTGAAGAAAAGATGATTGAAAAGCTGATTGACGTGCTCAGACCGGTTATCGATTGTTGGTTGGTGGGGAGGGGGGGGGTCCTACCTTGCAGAGCGCTGCCCAGCAGGGCGTCCAGCTCCGGGTTGATCTCAGCCTTCTCCTTCAGCATGTGAAACAGCAGCTGGTTCTGGGTGGCGCTGTTTATCTCCGTCTGCTTCAACCTGCCCTCCATCACCTTCAGCTGTGAGTCTTTCTGAGCCGCCTGCAGACCCTGACAGCGACCACACAGCAGAGTTTATCATCTTTTTAATTATTAAGTGCAAACACATGCTGCCCCTCAAGCACAAGAGGAGCTTTTTAACAGCAGTGAAGCCTCGATGTCTTAAAGTTTAGTACGATGTTGTAATTACTTCCACTTCTTCATTCATGGCGTCAGTCTTGTGCTTTGCTGCTGAGCTGAATGCATTTCCTCATTAGGTTTCATCAAATCTAATCTCACCTAATCTAATCGGAGTTTAATTTAATCAAGTTTCTCCATTTAAAGTCTCGCTGAATTCAATCTCATGGAGGAGCCACAGCTATGAAGAAAGCAAGCTCAAGATGAATAGATCATAAACAAGTTGCCATGACAACCAACAATCAAATTTATATATCTTAAAAGATATGGGTATCATAAAAACAAATAATGATTGCTTCGTGACAGTTTATAATCTATGGGGAGGGGTGGGGTTACATGACAAACAAGAAATATTAAGAAGAGTTTTAGAGAGTCCTGACATAACCTGTTAAACGCTCACAAAGACACACTAATAACATGAAGTGAGGAGGTTACCTTGTTGATGGCCATAGTCATGAAATGGTCCAGCAGGAAGCGAGCTTCTAACAGGTTACAGGAGCTGATCACAGCAGTAACATCCACAGTATCTCCCTCCTCCTGCAACAAAGAACGATAACAGATTTAAATAAGTGGCCTTGTAGGAAAGTTAATCATAGGACATTTTATTTAAGATGCTTTGAGTCCATCCTTTTTTGTTGTTGTGGACATTCAGACTTTTTTGTTTGGTCCAAACTTAAATAGCTGGTGTGAGAGAACCAAAATTTGGTCCAACCTAAAGAGGTGGTCTGAGTCAGGATCAAAATGTACCACGGTTCTGTTCATTTTCAGTATGAAAACAGTTTTTTTTAATGGTTCAAAGTTCCTGACCAGTTACACGCAGGCTATCGTCACCCATTAAACAATAGAAAAGGAAAGAGAACCAGAAGACAAGTGGAAACGAGCCACGGTAGCACATGGGGTGAGCAGGAGTAGTAAAGGTAGTAAAGCCATAATAACAATGAGGAAGTGGCAATACAATTACTGTTGTCCATTCATTATTGTTCATTCATTTTCCCTTTATACAAATGGAAAAGGCAACCAGCTGAACTGCCAACACACTGGCGTCATGTGCACTCAGTCTACAAACCAATCAAAGTCCATGTAGGTGATGATGTCAGCGTGTAGGCATGTCATGTGAAACCAAAACTAACCAGATGAAATGTACACGATGTCACAAAAATATGAACCTTGGTTTGGACCGGACACAAGAATACAGGAAACATATTGAGAAATATACTCACTCAAATCTTTGCTTAGCTTAACACAGAGGTTAACAACATATTCAGACCTTGTACCACCGAATCAAATTTCTCAAGCGCTACTTCCCACTGCAGAAATCAATATTAATTTTTTCTTTAATGAAACAAAAGTCACTGATTTAACCATAATGTCAGAAAGGCTGAATAAAAGCATCACAAAGCTCCTTTTTCAAAATGAAAAAATACATTTATTTATCAGAGTTCCAACAAAAGTCACTTCAAATCGGCAGGAGAAGACGTGTAGAAACAACCGTCTTTTTGGTTTGTGTTGTCAACTCAAAACTGCCCTCATTCAGCTCGTTCAAACGAACAACTTGCGGGTTACAATCCGACTGGAACAAGATAACGTCAGCGTTATGCTATGCCTGATGTGGCTGAGGCACAAGCAAATTTCACTTCTGAAATACTTCAAAGATTAACAACTAAGTTGTACATAATAATTTTAGTTTTTAATAAAATAAAATAAAATGACTTCTTTTTTTTTTTGCACTTAGGCCAGTTGGAGTGCAGTCGTCAGGCCTCCTCCAGGTGGAGCTTCATGTTCTAGTTTGGGAATCACAGGTTTAAGCACAAGGACAGGAAACAGCGAGCCTCATGTCCAAAAGACACTCTAACTACCGGCAACCTCAAACACAAACGAGTTTTAAAGCTCGTTAGCGGTCCAATTCTAAACCTGCACTGTTTCCGTAGTTTGTACGAACCAACATGAAGTGTCTCCACACATCAACATTACAGGACAGTGCTGTGAGTGCATGAACAGCAAATATTCTTTTGTAAAGTAACATCCACACACTACCGCTCAGTTGGCATCATTAGGCTTCTGTGTTTCGGCTCGACTGTATTAATGGGACGCCCTGCTGGAGGGTGTTGTTTTATTGAGCCGTTGTTATTCTGACAAATGAGCGCCTGATGCTTGTTTGTCAAAGTGGCACCTCAAAATACTCAGAGACTGAACGGGGGTGCTGAACTATGCAATTATTTCCATAGTTGATTGCCTGGAGATTACAGCCTAAAGCATGCCTGTACTTACTAATGAGGCGGTGATGACTATGTGACATAGTCATGTGACAAATAATTTCATGGTTGACATTGTCTCACCTTGGCCTCCTCCATCTGCATGATGTTGGCCTGGCAGTCGGCGATGCTGTCGTTGATGTAGTCGATGTTGGCGCTCAGAGACTCCAGCTCCTCGTTCAGGGAGGTGAGGGAGCGGTCGGCATCGGCGCCTTCCACCGCCATCTTTTCCCTCTTCCTGGACACTCGCTCCCTCCGCCTGGTCAGCTCCTCCCGTTGCTGGGGAAACGGCGAGAAGAGAGAAGAAGGAAAGTTAGAGAAAAAGAGCAAAAAAAATAAATAAAAAGCTTTAAAGCTTTTTTTTTTTTTCTTTTTTTTTTTTAAACACGTTTTAGAAAACCAACATTTGTTGTTTTGTATGTATTTTAATTTTATTTGTGTTTGTTTCACCTTTGACTATGGTTTAAAATTGAAAAAAAAATTGCTGAACAGGCTGGTACTTGTAACAAGATTAACTGTGATTAAGATTAACCAACAAAGCTAACTAAGAAAATACAGCTCAATGTATACATTTTCATTCATATTGCATCTTCCATTTTTTCTGGGTTGAAAAAAAACCCCCACAATTCTTCTGCATTATTAAAATTTTTCACCATCATCTTGACATGTTACAACCTTCAGTAGTCGGTTCATATCCGTCTCCATGTTGGAGATGGTCATCCTCTGCATGATGATGTCACTGACTCGTCTCTCCAGGGACTGCCACTTAGTCCTGGCCGTCCTGCTGTGGTAGATACTTCCAATCCGCACCGGGGAACTCCTGAGGAGGAAGACACGACGCTTTCAGGACTTTTAAAACCAAACACGATACACACACACACGTTGTAAACAAGCTCGGGTGGTGTACCTGGCTCCGTTGGCAGGGCTTGCACCAGACGCCTGCAGCCTTCCCGGGATCGCTCTCTGCGACGGCTCCTGCTGAGGTTCAGGTAAGCTCACCTTCCTGCTCATCTTCCCAGACACGGGCCTCACCTGCCGCCTGAGAGCTGTCACCTGACACAGTTCACAAAACAGGAAACAGGAGATGTAACCAGGGTCCCCCACTCTAAGGCGAATGTCAAATTCCCTCACTTTCACTGACTAAAACGTTAAATTTCAAAAGATCTATTTTTATCATTTTATTTCCAACAATTCGTGATCTTTATTTACTCGATCACAGTTTTTAGGACAAAACTTAGATTCTTAACTGTTTAACCTTTTAAGCCCTAGACATATATACTGATATTTACACATCTGAACAAATCTCACAAGTGTTCCCTTTATTATTAAAAATATATATTTTTTTATTGTGTTTTTTATTGTGGTTACAGAGATATACTCTTTTTATTATGGGTATGTAATTTTTGAGCATAAAGTCCTCGTTTTGTAATCAAAGCTGTTGAATTTTTTTAAAATTTCCTGGCATGTTTTACTCCATTAGCAGCTACAGCAAAAAGCATATCTTGACTGAAGTGATTGTTGATGAGTGAGAGGGGGATAAAAACACTATGTAGAAAGATACTTCATGGAAAATATTTAAACACGCAAACAAAAACTCCATGATATTCCAGGACTTGGATCAAAGAAATGATCAGATCCCCTGACTTTCCATATCTGAAATACACTTTTTATAATTCCATAATATTCCAGAAATTCCACAATGAGTGGAAAGCCTGTGGAACAAAGCAGATTCAAACCAAGTGCTACTAACCTCTTCATTCTTCCTGCGCAGTATCAGCTCCTGCTGTCTCTTCTGGGCCTCCAGTTGCCTCAGTTGGTGCTAAAAGAGGAGACAAATATCGGAAGAGAAACAGTCATCTACAGTGTGTCTGATACACGAAGAGCTGAGATGAGTGATCATCACAAAAAAAAGAAAGAAATACACCAAGAAATATATTTAAACATTTTCCGAAGAGCATTTATTTATTCTTAATTGTTGCTCTGAAACACAACCTTCACTTAACTGGTGTCAGTTTCATACAGTGGTGCTGCGTCAGCTTAAACAGTTTGACTTTATGTGGGATTAATTGTGGCTGTCAATGAAAAGTTCCAAATAAAACTACGACATAAGAAATAATAAAAATGACATGAATAGAAGTAACTAGAACTAGAGTTTCCCTGGCTGTTACCTCGGCTCTGCGGTGGTCTTTCTTCAGAGTGGCGATCTCTCTGTTCCTCCTGCACTCACTGACTCTGTTTCTGTCCTGCTGCTCCTTCATCTGACGCATGAGTACCACCTGGTGGACAAACACAGCACAGCAGGGGTTAAAATCAGCACTGCAACATGTCCAGTGAAAGAGAGGCTGCCAAAACAAAAGCCTTTACTTTGGTCTTCTTCATCTCGGTGACATCCTGCTGCAGCTTCTTGAGCTGCTTCTCGTACTGCGACTGGTTCTTCAGCAGGCGGGCGTGCTCCTTCTGAGCCGACTGCAGCTTCTGCAGCTCTTTGTTCATGGAGCTCAGCTTCCTCTCGTACTCCACTTTGACTTTTTTGGCCTTCTCCTCCGTACCGGACTCCACCGAACCTGGAGAAAGGGGAAGACGGAGAAGCTTTTCATTTCTTTTGTTCTTAGATGGATATTAAGAGAAAATAAGGACATTACACAGGCTTTCAACACTGCCATTGATAACTTAACTGAATCTTTCCATGTCAAAACACGAGGTGAAAGTTTTCAAATAAATAGTCAATAGTGTGTCGTACCCATGTTGTGCAGCACCTTGTCCCTCTCCAGCTGCGTGTCTCTGATCTTGTGCTGCAGCATCATCAGTTTCTGCTCGTACTGGTGTTTGAGAGTGTGCAGGCGCCGCTGGCTGTTCTCCAGCTCGTCTATCAGCTTCTGCTTGATGGCGATCTCGCAGGTGATGTTGGCCAGGTCCGCCTGGACGTTTTCTGCACGCCAAAAAAAAAAATCATCCAGCTGTCACTCCAGGCTCACTTCTGATCTGAGATCATCCAAGAAAAAACGGGCCGAACACGCTGTAATGTCTCATTTCATCACAGATCGTTTCACCTTTCTCCTCCAGCTCCTCCGAGTCAGAATCCTCAGACGTCTCTTCTCCCGCCATGTCAAGGTCCTCCTCTTCCCCCTCGGCGTCCTCTGCTTCTTCGTGGTCGCTGCCCTCCTGGTGAATTAACAGCACAGTGAGTAATGATAAGCATCTTGACAGAGTAATTTAATCTAATTTTAATCTAACGACTCTCCACCTACCACCTCCGCCTCCTCCGTGCCTTGCTCCTGATCGTTGTCTGGCACCTCCTCTTTGACAACACTATAAAGGGAGGAAAAGACTGTTAGAGATCTGACGAGGTAAATGGATGGTTTAGATTTAGATTAACAGCAGACCGAGACAGATAAAGGGCACATGCGATTGATTATGCACTTCATCAGATCGTGAGCAGATGTGGAGTCAGTGTCGATGAATGAATGATTTCACTGAGGGCAACATTAATACAGCGGGAGAGATAAAAAGGATTAAATGCTTGTGAGTGAGAGTTACTACCATCCACGTTACAATCTGCCACACACTACAAAGAGCTGCTGACCAAATACAGGGGCAATCAACAAGTTCAGACTGTTTCTGGTGCGCACAAACAGAGAGCAGCACAGTGATGAGCACAGAGCAGGGGGGAGCTATAGAACAGCAGGGAAGTTATACACGTTTTTAGGACCAATTCATGTAATTTCACCATGGACCACAAACTTGAGCAAAAAGCGTACATCCCATTTAGTGTCAAACTCAGGAAATCACCAACAGAAACGCTTCATAAAGTTGACAGCTATGAAACAATGAGCCGGCAGAACATCACTGTCCGTGACCGAAGAAGGCTAGTCGAGTCAGGTGAGCGCAGACAGGTGGGTTTTCTTTGACATTCACTCGGACTGTTCTGGAGGCACCTGAAGGAAAAACATTCAGTGCAAACCACTTGAACTGTGGCGCCGTGCTACTTTGGTTCTCCACCATTACAATGTGGCCGCCTACAGCATGTTGCCCGCTGTGACGAGTCTCTGAGCAGACCTGTCCCCTGCAGGAGTCTGGTGGAGATTCAGCTCACCTGGTCTGGCTCCACTATAGAAGGTGGTGAGCAGTCACTCACTCTCTCTCTCTCGTTTTGCTTCCACTTGGTTCGGTTTTGTTTCATCTGCACTTATTTCACTTTAAGTTTTGTTAAAAATAAACATATTTCTAGTTGCAACTCATGTGTGGTCTCACCCCTTTTTGTCCAGCCTTGAGCCGGGTTGTGACACCCACAATCGTCACTCCTCACCATAGCTACTTAACGGATTTGGCTCCCTCCGACTCCTCTCTGTTCTCCGACACAAATTTGAACGTGCGATCTCTGCTCAGGTTTCAGATCCACGGTAAAATCATAAATGTGCACATACCAGTGGTCGCAAAAATGTGTGTAACTCAGGTGCTGATGTTCATCAAGCAACATAACTTGGAATACGAACTCACGAGGGTCATAGCTTCCATCTGCTTGATGTCTATTAATATGCTGCGCTCTGTTCGTACGCAACACTAACAGTCTTACAACTTCTTCATTGCACCTCATACTACAGACAATGCTCTGAGCATGAACTTTAATACGTTTTTATACACTATCGATAATCTCTTTTTCTCAAATCCGACTCCAATTTTTTTTTTTTTTTTTTTTTTTTTTTTAGGTTTTGGTTATAATGACACCTGATCAACATCTTGCAGTGTGCAGCAAATAGGAGAGGTGAGAGCTGGTTAGGATATCTGCTTCCCTCCAGGAGTGTAAACCGCCTGTAGGTGCAGAAAAAGTATTAGTATTTGTTACTTTGGGAACTTTGAAAGGAAGATTGGGGTCAACAATCAGCGGAAATCATTTCAAAAAGGCACACATTGCTCAATCAGTTTCCGATTCTATACTTTGACCCATTTCTGGATGGGAAGTGGCAAACCTGGCGTGCTCAACCTCGCGCTGGAGATTCTCTTCGTATCGCCTCAGTCTTCAGACAGAGAGATGGGGGCGGGGGTGAGGATGGCAAGAAGGTGTGGAGGAAGGTGGGAGGGAGGTCACAGAATATGGGGTAAGCGAGGGAAGTTCACCAGACAGACAGCCGAGAGACAGAGCAGCAAGAAAAGACCAGGTGAGTGCAGAGACAAAGACAGTAAGCTGAAACGATGAATCCCGATGACGCAGATGTAAAGAAATCCTGCTGAAGCCAGTTGACGCACTCTTTGTAGTGTGCTGATCTCAAAACTGGCCCTCACATGTATGGGAATACATGTGAGTACAGAAAGTACATGTACACATGTACACACACTTAACGAAAGGGTAAATGATCATTGTGCTCCGGCGTGCCGCAGCTCGTCACAGAAGCATCCTCATTAACGGCTGTCACCATCAACTTGTCTAAATCCAGCACACACTCCATTAGAGAAACATCAGGGTGCAGACTGCTAATGCAGGAAATCAGGAGATAATTACCCACAACACAGCAGGACAAACACCCTCGCCGTGGCAAAAGACAAACATTAAGACTATTTTGTATTTCCCGACAATGTGACTGTTGTTCTTATTGACCTCCACAGACGGTCATTACTACCTTTGGCAGTGATAGATCCATACACGAGTGTGCACGACTTTCACAAACAAATTGAACCTGGATTTCTCTAAAACAAGGCAAGAAGGTTAGAAAAAAAAACAAAAACAAAACTGTCTCTACCTCTTTTTCTTCTTCCTCTCCTTCTTCTTCAGTTTCTCCAGGTCTTTCTTGGCCATCTCGATGACGTCGCTGGCCTCCTTCTCAGGGGCGAGGAGGGCGGGGGAGAAAGAGCCGGGGCCGGCGTACAGCGAGGAGCGAGTGGAGACCCGGGACAGACTCTTCCTGAGGTTCTCGTTCACAGCCTCGCTCTCAAGAAGTTTAGCCCTGAGAAAGTGGCATGCGAGCGTTATTACTGTCACATCTACAAGCGAATCCAAGAACAACACTACAACACTGTTAGCTAATCAGACTTTATTGGAGCCCGACTGATTTATCGACTGGACGATTTCTTTAGGCTGACATTGGCCTAACACAGATATATCGGTGTTGACATACATGTTGTCCGATATTAAAACATTTTCGTACAGAACATAATGCAAAATAAAATCTTTAGAAATTGTTCAATTTGTGTTTTTTTTGTATTTATAGTTATTTATAATCATTACATTTGCAGTGACGTTCATTGTTTCGATGCACTGATGTTATTTTGGACAATAAAGTTTGTCATTAAACTGTAAAATATCCTGCTTTCATTACATGTGTTTGTCACCAGTGTTCAACAACCACATTTTAGTTGATATATCAATATCAGAATTTCTTTACTTCCTAATATCGGTAACGGCCTCCAAATTTCGGTATCAGTCGAGCTCTACACTTCAAATGAAAAGTTGAATGTTACTGTGTGTACTTATTTCTAAATTAGTCAGTGGTTGAGGACATGTACTTCTGCTAAATGACATGAACTGGCAAGAGGTGAATATAAAATAAAATAAAACCATATAAATGTAGTAACCATACATACCGGAGCTCTTCGATTTCTTTGATGTAGTTCTGAATCATGTTCCCGATTTCTTCGCTACCTTCACCTATAAGTAAAAAGTGACAGCGTTGCAACTTTTACATGTAATTAGATCTTTGATGTGCAGCTCCAAATAAATAAAAATACTAAACATACTTTAGTGAACCCTGACTTTTCATCCAGAGCCATATTATGGCGCTTTCGTGAACAACTGGGAAATGGGAAAGTTCTGACCACTGACTGAGAAGATACACCTGAACGTCTGTTGAACTAAAAACATCCCACAAGGAACGTTTTTGAGAGCTCTAAGATGCAGGTTTAATGTCACTTGACATGGTAGCGTTTCTGGTGAAAGGAAGAAATGTAGATAAATTGTCTTACCTGCTTTGGCCAGAGCCTGGTTGGCCTGGTCACTGAGGATCTGCGTGAGTCTGGCTTTCTGGGCGTCGATGGTCTCCTGCATGGCCTTCACTCTCACTCTCAGGTTGTTGTTCTCTGTCTGCAACATGGAGTTCTCATGGACCAAGTCGTTGATGCCCTCCATGCCGTCTTCGCCCACCATACGCTTTCCCTGGATATCATGGACGGTGATTAATATCATACATATTTTTTCCATACCATCAGATTTATTTTCTTATGAGTGTCTACCATCCTCTCTTTCCTGAGTTCTTCTTACCGTCCTGTACTCCATCAGCTCCATCTGCAGTCGCGCTATCTCCGTCCTCAGGGCGCTGATCTGCTGGCTGGCTCGATCCTGGTTCACCACCACCTTGTTCTTGATGTTTCGGGCCCGGTTGGCGTACTTTAGGCTGTTCAAGGTCTCCATGAAGTCCCGATCGGACGGGCTGATACAGGCGATCATCATTGTTTGACTGTAGAAGGCAGTAAAGAATAATGATCAGTCTCCCAATATTATCCACACAACCTATACATATCTAAGGATATTATGGGTAATTACAGGTTATCAAAAGGTCTTCATATCTTCTTCATTTTTTTAATATATATTCTCGTGGTGTATAGAGTATAAAAACTTGAATAATTATTTTAATCCTTTATCATATACAGGATCACGGAGCAGCCGGAGCACCTGCCGAAAACCCAGAACCTTCTTGATGTGTGGCGACAGTGCTAACCACCGCACCACCACGCAGCCCATTATCAAACATATTCATCCATATTTGCATGTTTAATATATTCTTCTTATATTTAGCCCCACAGACCTGTTGCCACCCAGTGAGTCCTGCAAGAGCCGGGTCAGTTTGGAGTCTCTGTAAGGCACGTGAGTGGAGCGTTTACTCCTGTCTCCCAGAGCGCTGATGACGTTTCCCAGGGCGAGCTGAGGTCAAGAGAGGCAGGAGAGGAGGAGTTACAATAGATTTTCAAAATGGCAGGATTGTCAATGGAATATATATATTTTTTTCAATCACAATAAAAATACGGGGATTTGTATCAGTGACAGAAATGATCAGTGTAATTCATATTCTGGCCAACAGGGGTCTCTCTCGCTCCACAGTCTGAGCTTCCTCACCAGTCCACAGTTGATGGAGATGCCCTCTTTGGCTCTGTCTCCTGTGGCTCCGGTTCTCTTCAGTCTTTCAGAACCAGCCAAGTCCACAAAGTGGAACTTGGCTGTCAGCGTCTCAAACTCGTCGATCTCTGAGTCGCTACTTAGACGGTTATCTGTTACGTTGTCCTGCAAGAGAAGGAACATAAATAGAAGTGAACACATTTGCAGCTGGTGCGACAGCTGTGTTTGTTTCACTTTGACTTCGTAGTTGATCAAATTATCAGGACCTAGTTCAATAGCAGCAGAGATATTTGTTACAATACGTACATTGTTATCGGGAGAGCAGACTCGCACTTGGCACAGGTGGATGGTGAAGATGGCGTGCGAGCGCGAACTCTGGACGTTCATCTGGGTGCTGGCGGTGGTACGACACAGAGCGCCCAGCTTCAGACACTGTATCATCTGTGAGAGGAGAGATGGACGGGGAGGGATAAACAACAGCAGGATGTGTGTATTCTCGCATCAAAGACGTCTTTGGGTGAAATTCAGGGAACGCATGAGGCTCATATTCAAGAAAGTGTTACATACACAGAACCAGCCTATCATAAAGCAATCGGTATGATCAGTGTGTAGCTGTGAGATAAAATAGAGACAGAGAGACAGATATTCCTTAACATACTCAGCTTTTATAGAAACGTTTTGTACAGTGAGAATGTAATAGGAGAGGGGATGGAGGTAAAAACAATGCTGTTCTGGAAGGAAATGTAACTGCTTCAATTTATACATGTAATTTCCAAAGCCAGCCATCCATCCGTGACGGCAGCCCTCAACACTTGCTTTATGCGTGACTTGAAGGATATATCCTGGTCATAAATAACTCAAAGATTCCTCACAGCCACAGTGGAGCTGGAGAAATCTTAAAACCTGTACAAAAATACATCTAAAACTCCAACATGTGCATGGTTAAAAAAATTTTTTTTTAAAATCACACGATGTTTAAACTGACCCTTTAATATCGTAGTGTTGGTTTGAAGCCAATCACAAGTTGAATTTCAGAGTAAGAGTTGCGTTATTGTTAAAATGAGGATTTTCATAAGTAGGAGTGGTACTCGCAGAAATATTCAGAGCAGTGTTATAATGACATGAGTGTGTGTTGGGGTGTTAAAGCTGACCTCGGCTGCGGAGGTGACGGTGCGGGTGGTGACCCCCACGGTGTAGATGCCCCCGTTGGCGTCCTCATGGATTTTGATGTTGGATTTCTGCCTCCTGGCCTCGAGGTCTCGACTCGAGTCGAACAAGTCAAGCACCTCCTCGTTGTACAGCTGGAGAGTACGTGACATTTTTTTTTTTTTTTTTTAAAAGGCAGACAAACATGTAAAACGCAGATAATAATCATGTCATCATCAGAACTGTCATTTGCGTTTCCCAGCCTCATCTCTTCCTCCTCAGCTGCTGCCTCACCAGCTGTTGGCAGCCACTTGTTGGCAGTTAAAAATAAGGCCAGGGTTTGACCTCCGAGACACACTAATGACAGTTTAATGGCAGTTGGGATCATCTGGGCACTTTAACAACCTGAAGCCGTTACACCCTCTGCTGACCTTTGACCTCTTGCTGTCTGCATGTTCTGGCAATGTCTAACTAATGGAGCTGAAGTGGATTTAGGTTGTAAGTTTAGCCTGAGTTCTGGACATGTATTGTAATTTGAGGTGGAAACACTTGGATCATTTCTGGGTTTAAATCCTGTGAATTTGTCCCACTTTGGCCGGCCTTTGTGTGTGTGTGTGTGTGTGTGTGTGTGTGTGTGTGTGTGTGTGTGTTTCCGTACCTCCAGGAACTGTGCGTTGATCTTGAACTCGGGAACAGGCCTGCCCTGGTCGGTGGCAGCCTGTCGGCGCTCCTCGATGCCCCTGAACAGGTGGTAGACGGCCCGGGGAATGATGCCCAGCTCGTCCTCTCCGATGTTGACGTCGAAGCCGGTTCCCATGGTGTACGTCTTCCCCGAACCCGTCTGGACACGAGACAGACGACAGGAGAGCTGACAGTTATTTTACCGACAGGAAATAATTCATGCTCCCCCTGCTCATGTGTGGTTCTGGTCAGTTTTTGTACTTTTTTTTTTTTTTTTAACCCCTATTCAGAAAAAAAAAAGTCTTAATATCTAATGTGATGTCACCGAAATGGATCAAAATCATTGCAGTGACTTGACTTGCTCAAGTCTGTGGGACTAAGAGGTTGTAAAAGGGGGTCGGGGTGAACTTCTGAGAAGTTTAGAAGAGGGGGGAGGCGGCGGGGGGAGGAGGCGGGGGAGTCAGAAGGGATGGGGTGGTCGCCATGGTGACAAAAAGAAGAATGCAACATTGGGTTCAAATTCGCTCGTCACCTCTCTCCTCCCCGCCGACACGCCTGAAAGAAACCCTGACAGGAGTGTGTGTGAGTGAGTGTGTGTGTGTGTGTGTGTGTGTGTGTGTGTGTGTCTCTCAAAAGATGTGTGTGAGCAAGTGTGTGTGTGTGAGAATGAGAATGTGTGTTATTCTACGAGACCACACCTGTGTGATTGCCGTGTCTGTGCCTTTAGCTGCTTTGTGTGCGAGTGTGTACGACCTCCGCTGATCCCTCTGAAAGGCTCTTTGACGTGAGCACAGGAACAATGTGAGCAGAGAATAATGAACAGAACGAAGAGGAGCGCAGACGGAGATTGAGCGGATGGACATTTAACTGCACTCGTTCAGCTGTAAAGTGTTTCTTCCTTTCTCTTTGGATTGCACGTTTACAGCACAGTTTCAGTTCCGACATAAATTTGCACATAAAAAAACTCGAAACCTTGAGTGTCACCACAAGTGAACATGAAATATGCTGCATTCAAATGGAACTCGTGAGCTCATGGTTACAACATGGGAAGTCGACCGTATGCACCGTATGCTCGGCGTTCAAGTGGTTAAGCCGTAAAAACACTGTTGCTTGGCAACAGCTTACGTGGACGGCGTCTAGAAGCCGCACAGGGTAACCATTTAGCAAGCTAACATAATGGAAGAAATGCAAAGGCATCGAGGAAAAAGATGAGGCCGTTGGGCAGATCAACGTTTTTCTTAGACGCTGGCTCTTATCTAAGTTATGAAGACAAACTCTACATGACTAAAATTACAATGTATTAGCTTAACATCCAACCAAAAGTGAACTTCCTTGGCCTCTGACATTTCTGTAAACATCAGCAAACACATCACAACTCGTGAACTCGAGGCTTATAGAAAGTTTCGAGGTCCTACGTCGTGAGTAGCACAAGAGGTACACATGGACTCTTCTCATGTACACCGTAAATACGACCCCATTTGAATGCAGCAATACACTTAAGCGATGATTGGCTATTCAAGCACTTGGAAAATGTATATGAATTTCAAACCAAACAACAGAACTGTGTTAATTCCTCTCGAAGATATTAGTTGGAGACATGTCATTACGATGTGCTCTGGCAGCACTACATTTATGCTTTTTGTACAACACACCACGACAGTGGTATCAATCTTCTCCTCTAACTCTGCAAAAAAAAAAGAAGCAAATAAGGGGATATCTCCAAATTTCCAACTTTGCCTTTAAAACATGTCAGGGGGGGCAGGTTAGTGTATCGTATGTTTTATGTCTCAAATATGTTTTGACTTCGTGGTTTACTTCTCTGCTCTGGTATGAGGTGAAGCAGTCTGTTCTCCCTTTGCTTTGATTGGGTAACAAACTCTCTCCCTCTCAGGCTAATCTATCAGAGCCAATATGAAGCTGCGGTGGTGAAAGCAGGTTGGAACACGTCAGCAGCATTGACAGAGTCGGGCTGTGAGGTCTGTTCACTCCCTTATTACTTGCCTAATGATATGAAATGAAATCAGCTTCACATGACAAGCTTCCATAAATCAGAGGAGTCTGGAAGCGGCTACGTTCCCTTGAGCGATGGAAAGTGAGGGTGTGTGCGTATTTGCTGATCCAATAACATGTGAAAGAACAAAACAAAAAAAAAGCAAAGCAAAAGTTTTTTTACGTTTTAAAAATGCGTGCAGACATGCTACACCTGCAAAGGCCTGCTGACCAACCTGTCCGTACGCGAAGATGGTTGCGTTGTAGCCCTCGAAACAACCCTCGATGAGGCTCTCGGTGCAGTGGGTGTAAATGGCTTCCTGCTCGCTGTCCATGTCGAAGACATGGTCGTAGGTGAAGGCCTTGTCCTTACCCAGGAACACTTGTGGCTCCCCGGGCATCACGTACGTACAGATGTGACAGCCCTCGATCTTCTCCTTGGCCAGCTGAGGACGGATCCTGATAGACAGAAAGAGACGTAGACGACATAAGTTCCCACCGTAAGGATAGATTTCTATCAGCGTTAAAGGTAATTATAGAGAGAATATTCATTCGAACAACATTAACAACATTAACCCTTGAATGCAAGGTTGACTGGCACTTGAAACATCTGAAAATCTTTATATCAAAACCAAAACTCCAAGTAAGTACACTAAATGTTGACCAAAAGATTCAAATATTTTTGAGCCTGCTAGCATGGCTGTATGGGACCTATGTCCCATATTTTACACGATTTATTGGCAGTCTTGACATTCATAATTACATATTTTTGTCGTTATAAAGTACCAAAACCATCTTAATATAGTTTTACATCACTCTTAAGCTTTGCTCTGGAGCTCAAACTAGAACAGACTTCTTCTTCTTTTGTATTTTAATGGCGGGTGGCAAACAACCCCATGGTGCCGCCACAAACTGGAATGGAGTTTGGATCGGAAATTTAAATAAAGCTGCCCTTTTTTCCCCCAAAATAACGAAAATAAACAACTTAAACTAAACAAGCGTAGTTGTATACGTCGACATAAACCTATTACTAAACACGTTACTGTAGTTCGTTGTACATCTGAACTTTTGTAACTGAACCACTTCCAGCCTACTGAAGTCGCTCCTCCACTGTGGAGACACTTTTTGCACTGCTCGTTGTTGCTACGCAACATAACAGCACAACGTATATTATGTGCGTGACGGCATGATGTCAACACGGAATATTTATACAAGGATATGTATTTGATTAACCTTTTGAAAAATTAAAACGATATTAGAACTATTATAAAGCCACAGTAACTCTTTCACTTCTTGTTAATGTCGGAAAGTCTGATGAAGAATTCGTCTCGCGCTGGAGTACCACGAGTAATTATCACGCCTTTGGTGGTAAAAGTCTAGCAAAGCTGAAGAGTTTTCACTGAAGCACCAGAGATGAGTGCTGCTACTGTGCAGTGCGTGTGTGTTTATGTATGTGAAAAAACTATGCAGTGCCAGCACACTCCTCACACGCAGCACAGTGCCCTCACTGTTCAGCAGTGAAGCAGAGCACGACAGCTCTGGGTAAATATGTCCCGCCCTGGATTTCATTAAGGAATCGCTGTTTGCTTTCGTTCAAATAAACACGCGTCCTTATTATATCATATCCTCCTCAACGTCTCAGTCCACCTGAAGAGGAAGTGGAAATATTGCAGGAAATATTTGGACATATTGGAAGTATTACAATGTTAGACATCCTGAAAACTGTATAAAGCAAGACTTGGATGAAAATATCAGAGATAACACTGCAATACTAATATAAATATATATTGGACAATGCGATGGAAAGAAAAATACCTTTTGTAGGCACTAAATTAATTCCTCTAAGGCTTCAGTCAAACCTCAGATATATGAGAATTACACTGAAAAAGAACTCCGACACTTGAGACTCTCAGAGCTGTATTGTTCTAAATGGCTGCTATTGTTGTTCTCTACTGGCAGGCATTAACTCTCAGTGTGTGTGCGTGTGTGTGTGTGTGTGTGTGTGTGTGTGTGTGTGTGTGTGTGTGTGTGTGTGTGTGTGTGTAAAGATGTGGCACTTTGCATGAGGTTTGTATTCTGAGTGCAGTGCTTGTGTGTACACTTGTGCTACATAAAAAAAAAAGGGCATCCATCACAGCAAGAGTCTATAGAAGTAGATGAATGGTTTGCAAGGACTGTCAATGTGTGTGTGTGTGTGTGTGTGTGTTTGTGTGTGTGAGAGAGAGAGAGAAAGAATGTAAGAGAGTGCAGGACATGGGAACGTGAGCAAAAGAAAAGGAAATAAACTGGAAAAGACAACCCAAAGAAAAGGAAAGAAAAAGAAAGCAGAAGCCACAGTGGCAAAGTAGCAAAGATCCACAGATGTGTCATTGTGTGTGTGTGTGTGTGTGTGTGTGTGTGTGTGTGTGTGTGTGTGTGTGTGTGTGTGTGTGTGTGTGACATCAGATCCCAGCTATTTAACAGCCCATCTCTGGGAGAGAGAAAGAGCTGACGGATGCAAGGTGGAGAAGACAGCTCAACCAAACAACACCTGTAGAGCAGTAGACGTGTCAGCTTTGTGCTGTGGACAGCAGAAGTGCCCAATTCATCTAGTTTATTCAAAGAATGACGTCTGTAAAACCTGCAGTGTCTTTTATTATTTGCCAAAGCAGGTGATACTTATCATACCGTGGCTAAAACATTATAGAATTCTGATATTCAAAGATATCATGAATAATAAAATTGCATTTTAAGAAGTGACTGGAGCTTTTTCAGAACCATTTAGTTGTATTAATTCTTATGGTAAAAAAAAAAAAAAAGGCCAAAGATGATACATTGGTGAGTAGGTGTGACGAACTAGCCCTTCCAAATTACACACAGTAATTAAACACATTGTCGATATAAAACATTGATTAATGCAGCTTTAAGTTTTCCAAAAGTGCCTGACAGAGGTTGTTCCAGGTGAAACTGATGTAACTGTTAGTCAGAGGGTTCAGGTCATCTGAGCAGACTGTGATGGGAGGATGGGTTAGGGCATTACAGGAGTGAATCTGCATTAATCCCTTTGGCCACTTTCCAAAAACTCGACAGAGAGCTGTAATCCACTCTGACAACGGAGGCACTCATTGCTGCTTCCAGTGAGGGTATTAAGTCACCGGTTTATTGTTCACTCCAAGTGTTTACAAAAAAAAAAAGTATAACAAAATATGGACTTAATCAGTACACGTCGCATTTAGTCGAATTCAGTCAAGTATAATGAAATCACTGAGATGTTGCTGAAAGGAAACCGCGGAAACAAGCCAGTACGACTGTGGCCTCGTTGAGAATAAATGCCCCGTCTATCTGATTGTGTTCGTCTCCACAAAGCGGTGATGCTTGTTTTCTCGGGTTCTACGACGTCCCCGGGGTCCTCCGTTTATATAAAGACCCGATGGTGGGCTAAAGAGGAAAAGAAATGTCTGCGAAAATGTGAGAGAAAAAGAAAAAAGAAAGTGGAGGAAATGAGAAAGAGAGAACCAGACTTGACATAATGGTTACAGCCCAGACAAAACACTAGTTACAATCTCTGCATTAGGAAGGAGCCACAGTCCATCCACGCAGTCACAAACCTGTCATCTGTCTTCACAGAACAATCACACTGAACTGATTCTGACATGTTCTCTTTCTTGGATCAACAAGGGGCCAAGAGTTTCCTGGGTATGATCGTCAAATAATTAAGACGTTGTTTTCAATATTCCTTCAATTTCAGTGCCTGGTAATTAGTATCTTTAAGTATCTGCGGGCGTTCAGGCAGCTGGGAATTGGGAAAGTTCCCATTTGGGTACATCCCACTTTGGAGTTGAGAGTGTTCACAAACAGGCAATATGGCAACCCTCCAAAAAATGTGCTCTAACCCTTCACAAACATCCTAGTCATCATCCATCAAAATCCACACAGGGACAAAATGAAGCTCGGGAAGTCATAAATGTTGCGTCACAGCTCACATTTTGATGTACTGCCATTTCTAACATTTAACACGGTACACACTACATTCACCAAAAACACTCCCATGTCAAGTGATGTCAAACCTTCCTGGAGCTCTCAAAAGCCTCCCGCTTTCCTCGTGACAGGCGTATTTTCCCAGTTGGCAGTTGTAACTTCCCCAGTTGCTCACGAACACACCATTAGGTACAGTTTGAGCTAAATACTAATGTCAGCATGCCAACATGCTCACAATAACAGGTCATACGTTAATGTGTTGTTAGCATGTTAATACTGCTCTTAAGCACTGACAAAAATATTGTTTTTAAGATACAACATTTTTGGAACGCATACTCGCCGTTTGCCATTTTAAATGTTAAACTAGCTTTCTCTGGGCCGTCAGCCTGACGTTTAACGAGCCGATATGAACGATATCCTCATCTGACTTCTAACATGAAACCAAATATTTAAGGGAAAAAAACGGAAACAATATTATACTTAAAAGGTATGACTACTAAAACACTGGTTTTAGCTTATACAACGTTGGTGGCCATGTATATGTCCACATACCTTGACTTTGCTACATAAAAGACATATTATATCACACTATTATAAATATTAGTGCAGATAACAAGAGTTAGAGTTTGAGTGCATTGATGGCTGTCTAAAAGATAGAAATCCTTTTTAAAACATATAGTATGCCTTGTAAAGTGGAATGAATGCAATTTCTATATCATGGGTTGCAAAACTACCGCCTCAAGACAATTATCCCTTCGTTAGATCGTGTTACACGAAGTGCGTTGCATTCATGATGTGACCGATGGACCGCTATTTTGAATATTTACAGGGTGCGTGTATGTGCTCAACTATTCTGGCATCAAACATCTCGGTTGAACGTAAACAGGTGAGGGCAAAGTGTGAAGCTGGTGTGCTATTTAGTGGGACCGACTGGCTGTAGCCATGATTATCATCTGGCAGGCGTCACTCCGTGGTTCAACCCAAAACACTCTTTTCTTCTGGCCCGAATGAGGGTTGACCTTCAGCGCTGCGGAGACTCGCAGGGCTAATCCAGCTTCTAGGGTGACGCTCCGAGGAGCCGCGCAGGCTGTTTCTCCAGGAAATTTAACCCCAACCCGATGCTTAATGTGCACATTGAAGCAGACACACACACACACTCATGCTGTAACACTTTCTTAATCTTGTACATATAATTTCAGCGTGTTATATTGGTCTCATGTCTTGTCTTTCTGATTTTGAGGACATGGACAACCTTTATTTTTGACTAAATTTGAAATGTGAACACCCACACACGGGTCAGAGGCCCCTGAAGGCAACCCTCTGCGCAATAACTGCTCAACACATTAATCTGTTGTTTGCAGTTTGAGGCTGTTGGAGGAATTACTAAGGAGAAAAATAACAAGACCACGAGTGTAAAGATTTAGATTAGATACATTTATATATTTTATTTTAGCATTCGTAGCGGAGCACGTTTACATTGTAACATACAGTAAAGGTCTGTGTTGTTTCTTCACTCATGTGGTGCACAATGCAGGAAGGAGGTGCGCAGGAAGTGGCCAAAGATCAACCCGAAGGAGCAGGAGATGTAAAGAAAACATGCAACTTTGATCTATTGATATATTTAATATTTGACGGGTGACTCAAAGGAGCAGTCTGACATTTTGGAGAGGGATGCATTATTTGGAATTATTTCCCGTCTTTCAGAGAGCTGATGAGATTGACAACTTTCATACCTGTCCATTTATGCAAATTGTTCAGCTTTAGAAAACTTTTTAGAACCTTTTTAGAATTGTATTAAATAAACAAGAACATTTCAATGAGTTAGCTACAGAGTTGCTGTAAAATCGTTCAGTCTTTATGCTGAGCTTACCTTCTGACTGTAGCATGAGGGCGTGAGTGACGTAAGGTGCAAGTTCGATTTGATGTAAAAAAAAAAAAAAAATTATTCTGAAAGCACATTTTACATTCAACCAAATGATGTTTGTTATCTTGTGACTAGAAGTGCGTGTAGTTTCAATAATAAAATGCTAACTGTGCTGCATGCTGGTGATGAAATCTGGAAACACCTCTGCAGTGAGTAGCTGGCAAATGATTAAAAGTAAGTAATATATTTTTATTTTTAAAGTGCAGTTTGTGGATATGACAACATTCGCCAACGAAGAAAAAGGGTATTGTGAATATCATTGAGTTACTTTTTTTTTAGTTGGCAATAATAGCTAGCTTGCAGTATTTGACTAACAGACACTTTAAGAGAACAGGAGCTCAGCAAGACTAAGTTAAAACTTATATATGGCTGGACTGTGTATGAAATGCAACAGAGCTTTTCATTTGAAACTACGGGTTTTCTTTTGAAACAGATACAGGAAGTCGTGGCATTTGGCTGACAAATGGTGTAACTGTACCACTCACTCAGTAACAGACATTTCTGTTCATAGGGCTGCAGTTTAGCCAAAAATGGTAGCATTCATTATTAATTTAGCAATCAAACCGATTTTACTCTAACATGGCTGAAGATATGGACGTAAACCGAGCAGCTTTTAAACAGTTCAGTAAGAAGCAGCTGGCTGGCATTTACTGATGAAAGGAATTTAGAGTGACGAGACAGAGTCCACTGAACACTTAAAAGGATGAAAGGTAGACGCACACACATACAGCAGTGAAGCCTATATGCACATTCCTATTAAAACACACACACACACACACTTTAAGTTATAGACAGACACACACACACACACACACACACACACACACACACACTAGGGCTTTGTCAGCCTCTCCCCATGTGACAGATCCTGTTATAGACTCCTGCTCTCAGTCTCATTACTGCGATTACAGTGCAGCCTGAGAAACAGTGAACTCCTCACTGACCCACGCACGCCCACACACACACGCACACGCACACACACACGAAGAAACTGAAGACACACACCTATCATTTGCCTTCACCTTGATTTTGGGGGTTTGAAGTTCCATGAAGAGCTAATTTGATGAAAGCTGATCAAATATTTAAGTGAACAAAAAGGGATATTTTGGATCAAACCCTGGCAATAAACAATATTGAATCAAATCAGCTTTATCCCACTGCTGACTTGATGAACAATTTAAGGAAATTGGAGGAATTTATAAATGATGATGTACTGCAAAAAATGTAATAAAAGATGAGTCAGTGCCACGCCACAATGCCGCTGACCTCATCCTTCCTGAAACCCAGGGAATCAAATCACACGCTGACATCAGTCCCTCCGACAATCAGCCGATCAATTCACTCCCCAGAGAGGCAGCCGATCCTCGTGCATCATCATCAGCCACAACAGCAACAACAAAGCCCGACGTCTGATTCCCTACCTACTTAATCTAATCCTGGGAAATCTAATTTTTGGCTTAGTTTAGTCGTTGACTGAAGACACCGGATGAGAGCGCAGCAGTGACTCGGCAGAAACAGAAAGGCACATCTGAGCCCGAAGGGGCAGCAGACAACAAGACTCTTTTCTCCACATCTCACTGCGTCCAGCCGGCTCATCATCACCTGACCGCGTCACATATGGTCACATATTTTTAGATCCTGAAATACTTGGAGGCAGTAAACAAACATAATGTGTCTGTTTGATTGTGCTTTTGATTGGTAATATCATGACTAAGATTTTGTGTGTAAAACTTTTTGTTTTATGTGATGAAAATATATTAGTCTATAAATTACAAGCGCCCATCATTAAAGAGTCATTTATACAAATATTATAACATGAAAGAGTGACAGAAATTTAAAATAATACACTTTATCAGAATAAAAAAAGCCAAATAGTCTAAATGGTCTATTTGCATCATTCAGTACCTGATGTACCAAAGGCCCAAACTGCTATTGCTTTGTTGAAAGACTGTCCAGAGTAACTGGAACCTCACAAACTAGAAAGGTACTCAGACAGCGCAG
>NW_027185352.1:7251229-7313729 GCF_022577435.1 Embiotoca jacksoni | reverse complement strand
TGCTTCTCGGATAAATCGTTAACTTCTTGCATTGCTTTTTTTTTTTATATCATGAAATAAAGGTCAAGAAGAACGTTTGCATGGCTGTGCCCGAACACACACACACACACACACACACACACACACACACACACACACACACACACACACACACGCACACGCACACACAAACACACTCAGCTGGGATGTTACATGATGAAGGAGATCCGGAGCACACATTCAGACAAGGTATAATCCAGTAAAGACAGCGTGTTTGCCGGATTACTACTACCGAGGTGCCTCATCTGTTTGCCGTCAGGTGAGAAGAGAAGTCTCCAAAACCGGAGACGATGGCAAAGCAAACGCATCGAGAGGGAAGTTCTCTTTTAAAAGGAGCAAAATTTGAGTTTTTACGTTGCGCCGTCTTTCCAGTGATAAATCAAGACGACACAAAACATTCCTCGTTATGCCTTCACCCTGTTAAGGCTCCAGACCTTTATTCTTCTTTTTTTTTTTTTTTTTCTGTCTGTTACCACAAAAAAAAAAAAAAAAAGAAAAAAAAGAGAGCGCTTCATCGTTTCATCACTCTGGACGTGTTAGGATGGGGGATTAGGAACCCGCTAACAGACGGCATTACCCTCGCAGGCTGAGGCAGGTAGATGTTGGCAACCTGCTCGCTGATTGAAAACACACACACACACACAGTGAACTAAACTATTACAGAGAGGGCAGAAGCTGACAGTCGAGATCTTCCGAAGGGCTGTAAAGGTCAGGTGAGCCACAACCGTACGGCTCCAAAATAGTTAGAATGTTGCCACGGCGATTAATCGAGCTGGAAACATCAACACGAAGCTGTGGTTTGACGTTCAAAGGTGCAAAGTCAGTGATTTAGTGGCAGATGAAAAGGTGTGCCTTGCAGTGATTATCAGTAAAAAAAACAAAAACATAACTGTACCATTAGTTGAAGATGATACGTTTTCTTATGTTTCCAGCCTCATCAGCAAAAAACTGTTTTGACAAATATGCCGGCACTATAATACTTTTTTTTTTTTTTTTTTTTTTTTCAACTTTATAATCACAGTAAATTCAAAGGTTGATTTACTTGGCATTTTTTTTGTTTTTACATCCTGTCTTTATGTTGTTTTTACAGTTGGGCGTGGACATGATTACTTCAGATGGAGGGAATTAAAAGAGCAAGTGAGAAATATTATTGCTGCCAATTCCTTGTTATCCTAAATGAATACAGTGAAACCACAACCTCACTTCTCATCACCTCAGTAATGTTCATAAGTATATAAATCAAAGTTTTCTTTTAGTTATATCTTCATTATTCAACTGCTCTGGCCTCTACTTCCCATCATCTCGTCATGTTGTTGAGGCTAACACGTCAGCACACACGATTCACACATCCAGCCGACACGGAGCAACATTACTATTCATTAAAAGAGTGTCTGCCATTTGTTAAACGCTCCACAGCGGGTTTATTGGAGAGAACTTAGATTTAAAAAAAAACTTTAAAGTTGAAGAGCTAACCAAGTCCAGCTATTCCACCTCATCTTCGGAGCTGCTACGTTTCTTCCTTTCACCACAAATGCTGCCACGTCAGGTGACGTCCGACCGACATGTCAGACCTCGTAGAAACGTCCACTTTCTGTGTGGAATGTTCTTCAGTCGACTCCACTCAGAGGTCAGAACTTCCCCACTTCCTATTTGCCCCTGAACGCACCATTAACGAGTAAAAGCATTTCCAGGTGACACAGCTGACCTCAGAGGAGAGCAGACTGACTCTTATTACCAACACATGCAGATTCACAACACCAAGATCTTTTTCAGTGTAAAATATTCTAGTTTTATAGTGTCACATATCTTCTGACCTAAACCAAAGTCATATTTACATGCTGAATTGGAAGAAAAAGCAAACTTCCCCCTAATTCACCCAATAACCACAAAGAGGAAGAGACATAGCCTTTACAGGTGTAAACAAAGAAAGACAAACATATGAATGAATGAACTCATGAATAAAAGAATATACCGATGAATACCCCATTTGTCTGACCACTAATAGGACTACAGATGGAAACTTATCCAGAAAACAAGACAACAGAGCGCCGCAAATAATGAATGAACCTGAGCTTTCTACACAGATACAATTGCAGGTAACTGGCAAGCATACACAAACCTTTCTCGACAGCTGATGTCTCATATTACAAGCACTTTTCATACAACGGTATTTGTTCTTTTGTGTGCTGCGAAAAAACGGCTGCAACAACTGGCCAATTAGAGTCATTCTTTAAAGAAAATATTTTCAATTTATCTGATTTCAGCTTCTTAAATGTGAATATTTTCTGGTTCCTTTGGTCTTCCGTCATAAGAAACTGATTATCTTTTGGTTGCGGATTGTTAGTTGGGACAAAACAAGACATTTTAGGTTGCACTTTGAGCTTTGGGAAACATCGATGGACATTCTTCATCCTTTTCTGACATTTGAAAGACCAAACAACTAACTGACAGATTCATTCATAATTAAAATAATTGTTAGTTGCACCCTGAATGTAAAGCATCTGTCTCTAAGAAATTAAGACAGCATCAGAGAGGAAGCCAGATAAATGTAATTATACAGTGTGAATGGGATCTTATTAAGGAGACCGTAGGGCGCTGACAAAAACCCCTCCCCAAAAAGCAGAGGGCCCGACGGGATATACTGACATATTATTTATTATCTATGAAGAAGGGAGACCGGCTTGTAAACCGAGTTGGCTCAGTAAACAGAGTTCTGGGTCAAAGTCTGAATGCACAATAACAAGCAAGGCAGCGAGAGAGGGGAAGAGTAGGAAACATGAGAGGGACAAGCTTTTGTCCTCTCTCTCTCTCTGTTCTACTGAGCTCACGTGACATCTCAGGTCTTCTTTTCAACACACACACACACACACACACACACACACACACACACACACACACACACACACACACACACACACACAAGCACTGAGCCCTTCCCTGCCGCCCTATCATGTAACTCTATTGATGTCATTATTGATTTTCTATGTATTGTACTGATTGGGCTTTTGTTCAGTCCAACTGTTCACACAAACTGAAACACACTTCTTTGACGCACCATACAGTTGCTATATCTCAGTTTGTCTGCTGTGTAAGTGATACTATGGACCGGCCTCAGGGACAAGGGTCAGATCAGCATGATACAGCAAACGCACACTGCCTGAAGCTCAACACACACACACACACACACACACACACATAAATAAAATCAAAATAAGAGAGGACAAGGGGATAAAATGCAGTCAGATTCTGTAAACTCTATGTGAAAACACACTGTATACTCTCTTAAAATAATGTCAGACCCTGTGATTATCTGACTACAACCACAAAGGAAGAGTACCCGGCCTCTCCTCGGTCTAATCCCTCAGATCTTCATTCATAAATCCGCAACAACGCAGTGCAGTGCAGGTATTAACAAAAGCAGCTCATGTAATCGAAGGCCACCGGTCTATATTTGCGGTGCAACCTGTGCAACGAACAATTAAACAGCGGCTCCAGGCACTGGAGCAGAGAGGATCCATGCAGCTTCAAAATAAAAGCACACGTGAGGAAGGAGGGGGGGGGGGGGTTATTGTTTGGGAAAGAAGACAAAAATAAGCGTGTCTGCAGCAATAGAAAGGCTCCGGTAGATGCTATGTGTGTGTGTGTGTTTACAATGGTGGATGCTGAAGCAGGGAACAACATGTGCATGTTCCTCCGAGCAGGTGTGTCACATAAAGAGCATCTTCGGAGAGAGGAGGGTCCTCCCGGCTGCATCCTTACCTCAGGGCGACGCGCACCGAGCTCTCATCCGGCCCGCTGGTCATGGTGTCACCGGTGGCTGACCCCGAAAAGTCCGCTTATAAATAGCTTAATTTCCCTTTTTTTTTTTCCCCCCCCCCCCTTTATCCTCTTGCAAGACAAGAGAGCGTCGCGGGCTCCCCCTTTCCTCCCTCCCTCCACCTCTCACTAAAGCGCTTCTATCCTGAGCTTTCCACCACCGTCGCTCTCACCCCCTCGACGCATTTCTTTCTTTTTTTTTTTCTCTCTTTTTTTTTAAATTAATGCAGCGAAAGCAACTGGATGTGAATTAATTTGTTCGCCATTGTTGTTCGGAAATGTGCTTCGGGATCTGGCGGTGGTCACCTCTCCAGAGGCATCTTCACGGCCTCCGGCGCGGGTGGAGTGCAGCGTGCGTTTGGAAGAGCCAGGATCCGCTCGGCCTGTGAATCCCCAAGACTCAGGACGTAACCAAGCTCCGCCTCCCGAGCCGTACCAATCCAGACAGGGGACGACCTCACTCTGAAAAACATAATAATAATAATAACGATCATAATAATAATAAGTGTTCCTAATAATAATAATTCTAATAATAAGTATTATTATTATTATTATGGTTTTTTTTTTATGACTTATGCTTTTAATGCAATTAAAAGCGACACAATACATGTAAAATAATCAATAGTTTCTCAAAAAGGCTCAATAACACCCTCTAAGGAAGACCGTGTGGTTGAAAGCGCTAGAAAAATATATGAGGCTGGTTTAGGATAGCTAAACTGAACACTACTCTTTTAAAGAAGGTGGTTATTATTTCATATTTTAACCATTTGAAGCTATAAATATGACGATGGTGATAAACACATACAAAAGTCTTTTTACAACAAACCAATCTGCCGTCTGATTGCGTGTAATTTAAACATATTCTCTCGCATTTGAATGAATGGATGTTACGCAGTAAATTTTGCAGTTATAGATCCTGGCTGCTTGACAATGGTCCCATCTAGTGGTTTATCCGTGTAATTGCACTCTGGGGATACAACTGAAGTGTCAGGTGAAGGGCGGAAGTTCCTCACAAACTTAACCTGCTGTGGCCCAGTTTAATTCCCACTGTGTTTTTGTAGGAAGCGGTTATATATCTTGTTTATTTCGCTGCTACCGGATCTATTTCACCTCCGTCCACAGCAGACCTTTTTCACAGCAGACATTTTGACATGAAGGTATTCAGGTGTCTTAATGATGGCTCATTAAGTTGGAAGGCAGCCATCATTGATACACTTCTGCTTTCCCAACAATGACGAGTCTAAATGTCTGCTGGTTGGAATTTTTTCCAAACTCAGAACAACGGTGTCCGTCAACAGCACATTGAGTGCATATTGACTATTTTAAGCCCTACAGACTCTGCTTAGAATCAAAAATGGGACACAGTTTACCATTTATTATCCACATCATATTTATTTAATCTAACACTTTTATAGCACATTTCGACTCAAAACTAGTTTGTCTTGTCTCTAAAAAAAAATCTTAAATGAGAGAAAAATATATATATATATAAAAAAGAAAGAAAACAATTTGTGGATCAGAACTTTTTCCCCCCTCTTTTAGTAATCATCTGATGACCTCTCACATTTATCTGCTGTCCCTGTTTATAAAACTGGACTTAAAATAGCTCAGACTAACTCCCCCAGGAACATGCTGCTTACACACTGATGCTTTAGTATTAACAATCTAATTATGTAATATATGATGATACATCAGTCAGAGGGACCAAACCAGTAATTTTACATTCATCATATACATTTTGCAGCGAATAGCTCCGTACTTTTACTAAAGTATGATTTTAAAGCAGTGCATTTCCTCTTAATGGAGTTTTTTTTTACACTATTCAATCAGTACTTTGACTTAAGCAAAAGATCTGAATTTTTTATCAACCACCAGGTGCTAAAACAAACAAGAAATTAATTTATCAGTTAAATACATGCAGCTTTTTTTTTGGGGGGGGGGGGGGAAATCCTTCAATCTTTAACATATATTAAAAAGTACTAAAACATTCAAATAGTTGTTTGTGTTATTTTGAACAGACCCTTTTATTAAGAGAAGCACTGTAAAAGGATGGTGAAGAAGAAACCCGTCATGACTCATTTTTCAGAAGTCGCACTATATCGTTTTATTTACAAGAAAATACATCTTCATCTTTCAACATAAAGTGAACTTAGAGGGTGAGTTTTAAACAGATGGCCTTTATGTTGATGTACCGCTCGATGTTAAAGTTAAAGAATACAGATTCCTACATGAACACTGTCAGATCCCAGTAAAGGAGGTCCGGGTTACTGTTACAGGAATTCGAGAAAAAAAAAAAAAATCTGAATAAGAGATTGGATTCTTTAAAAGTAATTATGTAACTTCAAACTGTAGTAATCCCTGGCTTTAAGGGAGAATCAATGCATGCTGATCTGTGGTACATGACAGTCTAATCAATATCTCAATAATCTGCAAATACATTAGACGCCAGATTTTAATATTCTGTCAGAAATATTGACTGGACTGTCCGACACCACCGGAATAACATGAAGTTTCAGGCATTTTCCTTTCCCATAATCCCAGTTCACACACCACATGTACAGCAAATCTAAACCGTAGCACCACATTGTGGCTCTAATAAAATATTCTAACATGCACTGTGAACACAATTATAACATGACTGATTATCAAACAAAGAAAAAGGAACTCGTATGACCTGACCACATGTATTCATTGTCTTCAAAACCGTATGGATTTGATTTATCATACATAATAGATACATTCAATCTCTTACTCACAAGTGGGATGACAGAATGAGAACGTGTCAGTATCAAAGTGTTGTTAGTAGGGATGTCATTACAGTAGCAGGGTCATACAGTGTAGTAAAAGCCACAAGAAGGCCTGACTACAAGGATAAGAACTGACGAGGTCCCTTTTTGAAGGCCAAACACAACGTGGAGACACTTCCCAGCAGACGTCGGGCTTGGTGCAGATCACCGGCTGTATATAAAAATGGATGTAGTATCCAAGTCTGAAAAGTGAAACCAATGTCTTAATATGTAATACCACTCAGGTCCACTAGGGGTTGGCTCAAAAAAAAAAAAACCCTCTGGATCCAATAGACTCCCATTCAAAGAGTGCTCAGAGAGAGGTATGTTTGGGGGTGTGTCTGGTTTGATTGATGTGCCTCAGCTGCAGTCATGTTGCCAGATTAGGTGGGCGGGGCATAGTGTCCTCAGGTTTGTAGTAAACTCTGCCCCTCGGTCCTCCCTAACTTGTCTAAATATAGTCACTCCTGGCTCCAGAAAAACACCATAGGGACAAGCCAGTGGTTGGGTTGCTGCCTGGTGGAGATTCACAACTGTATAATTGAAAGAGGCTGAACTATTCAGGGATTATTTGACCTGCAATAAGCAGTTTTGGTCACTTGGGGGCAGCAGACACAACACTAACAGATTATCACCATTTCAGGTTATTTTCAAGCAGTGGCCTTTTTTAAAGACAGTATCCAGCACATACAGAGGCTTGTTTCATATGAAGTAGGTCCAACTCCATCAATGAATGACTCCGATAAGTAGAGAGCAGCTAGCCGTGACTTTGAATGGTTAACAGTAGAAGTGTAGCCTCAGTTTCACAGCGTGTTTAGTGAATAATGAGGCAAACACCATCAAATCAGGAGCACAATCACACTCAGAAGAGGGCACCTCATCATTTCTTATCCCAACCTTTTAAAATGAAATCATAATTCTATTGACATAAATCATGAAGCTGTTTTCATGCCTGTGAATATCAGGCACTCTTTTGAGCTGAGCTCATGTTGCAGCGTCACTTTGGCAGACTCTGTGTCATTCAGCGTCTCGGGTGACCTCCTGTCGACAGAGTCTGACTGAAACCACAGAAAATATCACAAGCATCAGGAAGGAAACTCTACAACCGGATGCTGTCGAAAAAGGCCGACAGGTAATCCCCATGACGCTCTCTTGCGTGCCAAATGAAAGCATAAGAATATACAAGGGCATCACACAGCATACCAGGTACTTTAGATATTAAAAGAATGCACATTTCAAAATTTAAGAAGCCATTTTTGTTCCCCAGTCACATTTTTTGGGAAAAAAGAAAAAAGTTTGTCCTTCAGTAACCTGGCAGCCATCTTCCTGAGCAGAGCAAGGCTGCATCCAAATGGTCTGAAGTCCTTTTCTTTAAGTGGCCACTAAAAGCCAAGAGGGAACGTTTCAGGGTTTGAAACTGCGGTGACATCACAGCCAAAACATCTTGGATGCAGTCAGAGCTCAGGCGAACAAAAGGCCTGAGGGAATCGCTAAGCCTCGACATGCAAACGCAACAGCATGTTGTATATCCATAACAAATTAGATAATGCCTGTGTAATTATATACCTAAATACAGGACCTAAGTTGTCGTTTCTGTGAGTATAATAATGAGCCGGAGTAGTTTGAACTACAGCAGTGTTTATATTCTGCTGATGATGTACCTGATTGTCCATTCTCTGCAACAAGAACAGAGGCATTTCAACAAAATAGTGGTATAATAATGTCCCTGTATGCAGTACAGTATGAGAATTAAAGGTGAGCTATGAAAGATATTTAATGATGAACAGTCTAAAAAAAAAAAAAAATCTGATTTTAAATATCATTTTAGGCCCTGAATGAATGAATGAATAAAACCACACATTCATGTGTGCGCTCAAGTGAAATCTTAGGATCTGAAATCCCATTCAACTCAGCACAATCTGAAAGGCAAAAGTCGGCCCAGTTTACTGCACCTGAACCTTTGTGTGCAGGAGACGGTGAGCATGTAACAGGTTTGAACCACAAAAAAAAGATAAAATGTCTAAAGCAGCCGCAGCCACAGATTTTCAGCCATCACAGGAGAACACAGCATTTATGACTTTTTTTTCACGAGAACAAAAAGTGACGTTAAAGTAACAAATCGCTCGTTTCACAGTATCACAACTTCCAGTCTTTGTTACCGGCAACTTCAGGAGGCTGCTGGTAACAAACGTGGAGGCTACGTGAGTAAAGACGATGCAACTTTGACAACAGGGAACCAGCCATTAGTCACACTGCACTTAGCCTGGGGGGTAAAAAAAAAAAAAAAAAAAAAAAAAAAAAAAAGTTTACACATCCTGACACATTCCAATTTAAACCACAATTTCAGCCTGGGACTTGTTAGCTCTGCTCCGGAGGAGGGTTAGCCTAGAGTTTACGTGGCGATACCTTCAAAAAAAATTTACTAAACACCGGGCTCAAAATGCATCACTCTGGAGTGTAAACATTAAGTCCAGACATTTAACCCAGGGCCAGTAGACCCGCAGTGTGAATCATTATAGCTCTGGGCTAGGAAGAAGAGGTGTGGGTGAAAAGGGGCTAAATTGGCCCGGGGATATTCTTATATAATATGCAGTTCTTCCACCTGCTCCAATCTGAATTACAACATTTCTACTACTGGACTACATGTATATACACCCAATAATTAAATACCAACCCAATGAGGCTCCATACATCATAACGTAGCAATAATTTGCAATATAATCCGAATTTTAGGTTTTGGTGCTGCTCTCCCTTCACCCCAACCGGTCGAGGCAGATGGCCGCCCGCCTCTGAGCCTGGTCCTGTCGGAGGTTTCTTCCTGTTAAAAAGAGTCTTTTCCTCCTCGCTTACGTGAGGAATTGTTGTCAAGTTCTGTTGTAAGGACTTTGCTGTCTTATATAAATAAAACTGAATTGAACTGAAATATACTGAATGGATTGTAATGCAGACAGGCAAGAACTTCAAATTCATATGGAGTCTCCTTAGCATTAGCATAGTGTACCAGCTCATTGCATCTCGACATGCCTGCGGGGGTGGAGGGATGGGGGGGGGGGGCAAAGGGCCGCACGGCTGACCAAGCAGAAAGGCAGCAAGGACACACGCGTGTGTTACGTGTCAACACAGATCAGCGCTCGGACAGGTGGCCGCTGTGTGTACATGCTACACCATCTGAGCGGCTACCTGTTGGGTCCGTGTACGGTACATATGTGCTTCAGTTCGCTGGCAGACCAAACGACCGGCTCGCCCTTCGTCCTCCACCCTTTGAATTGAAGAGGACCTCATTGTATTTGTTCAGTAAACCAGAAAGCTATAGTTTAGGATTCAGAGCTGCGTCACTAATCGCTCTAATAATAGACCCGGCAGAGTCTGTAGCAGTGGTCCAGGGGTCAGCAACAACCTAACAAGGGCTAAGATGAGGTATCAGGAAAGGGATTGTACTGTGACCATATACACAAGCTAAACAAAGGTATATTCGGACATTAGGAAAAAAAATAATCTCTTCTGACCTCTTCAAACGAAGAGGTCGCATTAAGCGGTACAAACTCAAATCTACTGCTAAATTATGGAGGTTAAAAACAAATGTGGATCCCGTACAGCCCAGCGAACTGGTGCTAGAATACTGCTTCGGACATGATAGTGGTTCTATATTAAAAAGGTTTTCCAGCTAAATGCAGCTAGTCGCCTTATTTCATCAGGAGCTACCACAACAAGCAGGAACAGCCCTCTAAAAGCAGAGTAAAGTGCTATTAAACAAACAAATCGATTATCCTGGTTAATTTGGATGAATTCGTTCTGCCCTCTGAACGGTGGCGAATGGATCCTGCCGATTACAGTATGCTAAAACGAATCATTAAAAAAAAAACAAAAAAACCTACAGCTCAATATGCAGTTCTTGTGCGTTACCAGGGGGGAGGAATACTTGTGAATGCACTTCGCTCTCCCCGTGCACTTGTCAGACTGGAGCAGGGTGAAGGAGAGACTTAAAAGAAGGGGGAGGAGAGAGAGGAGAGAAAGGAGAGCTGAAAGACTCGCTGGCATTAAGAGCTCTCGCACGTTAACGGGAGGCTCGGAGCGAAAGGAAAAACATTTAAACAAGAACAAAGGAAAAAAAAAAAAAAAATCCACATTTCTTTTTCTTTCATTGCCTCTCTGTCTCCCACACTCCTCCCCCCTCTGGGTGGGTGGGGGGAATCTCAATCCGCTCTCACTCCTCAGCTGTTTTGAGGACGGAGTCGTCTCCCAGGATCTTGCAGAGCTCGTTGAGGCGATGCTGCATCTCGGGGATGCCGGCCAGCTGGGCCTCCAGCCGCTGCTTCTCCTCGGTGAGGGAGAGGCGCGTCGCCGTGTCCAGCTGCTCGAAGCGCCAGCCTCCCTCCCCGTCGAACTGCAGCAGGTGGGTGTGGTACTTCCTGGAGGCAACAGAGGAAGCATTTGAAGCCCAATTTGAAGGTGTGTTTCAGCGGTGTGAGTTTACTCCGGCTCACGAGTGGGCGTACGCGTCGCTACATCTCCGAGGACGCTCCACACGCCGCACGCTAAATTCGGCCTCGTGGGCCAGAAGAGAATATTTCCGCGGTGTGACGCGTCTTACCACAGGGAGGGCCGGTGTGTGATGGAGAGCAGGGAGATGTCGGCGTCCTTGGCAGCCTGGAAGATCTTTCCCTCCACGTCAATGCTCACAGCGCTGGTGCACTCGTCCAACAGGGCATATTTAGGCCTGACACACACATGGGGGAATGCTTTTAATAGTTGCGTCCAGGAATAAGAATGGTCATGTTGGTGATGTGCATACACCCATTTTAGGAGGTCAAACCGCTTCCCCAGATGAGTTATTCTAAGTAATAAATTATTCTAAGTGATATTTTAACTCGAACCCAAACGATATATCAGCCGATATTGGCCTATCACAGATATATTGATATCACTGTATATGTTTACAAAATATAATGCACAAAAAGATGCTTTGGGTAGATTAGAAATGGATTTGTTTGTGTTTTTAGTTTGTTATTGTTCAAATAATTTGTAAGTTACATTTTAGAGCTCTTGACACTTAAAAGTAACCAATGTAAAGGTGAGTGACTGTACAGCCCTGCCAGTGGCTACGTGAGGCTGCAGCCTATAAAAACATTTCAGAGCTGACATGCAAATGCAGGCGTGGCAACAAGCTCACAGTGCGAACATGCTGATGTTTATCAGATATAGTGTTTAACCACAAACTGTATATAAAAAGGGACATAGACTCCAAGTGTGAAAAATGAAGCCAATGGTTGCATTAAACTGCAATACCACTGAGGGCCACCAGGGGCTGGCACAAAAAAAAAAAAAAAAAAGAAAAGTTGTCACTCTGGGTGCCTTGATGGTAAACTGGCTTAAGTACAATGTCAGACAACACTGAGGCGGCTTCTCCTTACTTGTGGTAGAACATGCGAGCCATGCCCATCCTCTGCTTCTCGCCTCCTGACAGCACGTCCTTCCAGTCCAGCTCCGTGTCCCAGCCTGCAAAAAATACACAAACAAGAGCCTTAAGATTGGGATATTTTGGGATTATATACGCCGAGAGCAGATGTTTGTTTGGTTTAGTCGGCATCAGGATGAAGATGTCTAGAACTGCATTTAGAATTGCATCGGGACACAAAAACCCAGCGAAGACCATGAAAGGGAACAAGGAAACGTACAAAAATAGATTTTGAGAAATGTAACGCATCCGCAAAATATAATCATTATGTGTCCACATGCGTACCTGATGATTTATGACTGCATATTGCGCGAGTTAACTTATGCGTGCGATCAACACCTTCCCCAACATTTTCACAGTGCGGCCATTCATACATTAAACCCTCTTGCAGCACTAAGCTTCGTGCAGTAGTTGGCTCACAACAATAGTCCTGTTTGTTTGGCGATGAGAGGCCGGCAGCTACCAATTAGCCACATACTCAAGTTTAGGCAAATATAACGAATGCACAAGATCAAGCCTCTGACTGGTGCACGCACATAACCGTATCTGTCTGATGTCAAAACACCAGGAAACGTGTTCTGCCCTCCTACTGTAAAGTTGAATCTTTTTCAAATTTGAAATGACTTGAATCAAAGAGGAGAACCTGTGATGCTAAAAAAAATAAAAAATAAAAAATCGACTGATGTTGTAGGTCAACAAAATAAGACCCTCGATCAATGATTGTAATGTTTCGTCACAGAATAGACTCAAGGTTTTAGAAAGTTATGCTCATCTTGTCAGCTTGTTTTGTCTCGCTGATGGTTGTTTGTCTTACGGTTATTATATTTGTCGAGATGATTTATTTAATGCTTAATCTGATAGTTGTTCTGACTGATGTTTGTTTTCTGATGTCATCGTTTGTCCTGTCTAGCTGGAAGTTATTTCGTCGAACTTTGTCGAGTTGTTTTGTCTCGCAGATCGTTGTTTGTGATGTTTATTCTGATGGTTTTGTCTAATTCGTTAGTCTGATAGTTGTTTTGGCTTATGTTTATTATTTAGTTTATTGAATGTTGTGTTGGCAACTTGAAATTTTGTCTGTTTGTGGGTATTTTGTCCGATGGACATGCTTGATTATTTTTATCTGGGTTTATCTGATTGCTACTTTTACTGCGTTTAAGTTAAGTGTCAGCCAACGTATTTTTAGGCTACTTTTGAGAGATTTGACTTTAACCAAAAAGCTCCACTCTCTCTTTTCCTATCTACGGTGTGAGTGTCTGTTGATTCGAGTGGTGAGCTGCATCATACAATTGTCCTTGCAGGGATACATAAAGTTGCATTGATTGATTGAATCCCTCTAGAGCTTTCTTCATTACTCTCTCTTACCTCCCTCTCTGGTGACAATTTGATAAAGGTTGACGATGTCCAAGATGGCCTCCAGGTCCTTGTCACTCATCCCTCTCGCCGCCATGTCCTCCACCGAGTCTGGGTAGATCACCTGGTCCCGCAGTGAACCCATTGACATGTATGGCCTGGAGAAACACACACACACACACGCACACGCACACACACACACACACACACACACACACACACGCACACGCACACGCACACGCACACACATCTTATCTACAGAGTGTTTTTTTGTCAACCCCTCATTTCATTAAGTGCAGTAAAGGCGCAGCTAACAAAGAAAGTGTGTGCGTACAACGGAGCTCAACTTTGAGACACTTAAAGAACAAATGCTGAAAGAAAAAGACACCCATTTTGCTTCAGTTGTGTCTATTGTGGACGATGTGTTGGATTCTGTTACAGCTGCCGGGTGGCCGTCTCATCCTGTGTATAAAATATTCACTGCTCTGCAGGAGGGAGTCAGCTGAGTCTACAACTGTAAGCAGCCCCGCTTCAGTTCATTTCAGGTTACGGGTTCCAGTCCTGCTCTTCTTCTTCTTCTTCTTCTTCTTCTTTGTGGAGGATTCCTCGCTCATCCTACCTGCACCAGTCAGCCATGTGACTTCAATAAATGATTGACAGCAATGCTACATGCTAATGCTTGATCATGCACTCCTGTGACTCACATTTATCGCTGCAGCTGACAGTTCGTGTTAATAGAACCCAACCGATATATTGATTGGTCAATTTTATTGACTGGCATTGGCCTATTTGTGCTGATATAAAAAGAAAAAAATGATATTGCTCTATATGTGTTGTTGTTGTTGTTGTTGTTTTTTTAACAGTTATCTAGGTTTATTAAATTATCACTGAGGTTCACTAATCTCAGTGTGGACAATAAATAAGTAAATAAATAAATAAATAAATATCCTGCCTCCATTCAGTCGAGCTCTAATTTTTGCTGTCAATCATTCTCTCGATCGGGTCTAAATCAGCTCAGTGTGGAGAAAAATGGCCACTGGTTTTTTTCACAGCCCAAAATGGAAAATTTTAAGAATTTAATCCATCTAGCAGCTGAACGTTAGCTACTTTTTTTTTGGCTGTAATGAAAACTGGACGCTTTGGGTGAAAATTTACAATGAAAATCACAGTGCAATGAATAAAATAAACATGCACAATATTTTCTGATGTAATATTATCCGTCTACAGCGTTATGAAGTCAGTTCTTTTGTATTCCTATGAGGTATGTAGCTACACTTTGGGTAAATCTAGGCATCATTCCACGCAGAGTTAGTATAGATCAACCGGAGCTAAAGATGCACTGTGGGAACACATGGCGGATCCACTAATGATCATCAACTAACTTTAATTGAAAGGTTTTGCACTAAAGTCTCTGATGTTGTCTCCTTGCGGACTTCACAGCTAATTTTCCTCCATGTTTTTGGGTGGTTTTAAGTTGAATCTTATCCGGATGGTAAATATTTCACCGTGTCTAGATCTCCAGTTTCTCCGTCAACTACACACACACACAAGACACACAGGTCCTGTTACAATGGTTTAGATTACTGGTCGGGTTCACTGGCACAATGGTCAAACCCCGCGGTGGTTTGACTTCACCTCTGTCTGTATGCGTACCTCTGAGGGATGTAGAACATATGCTGAGGAGACGGTTTGCGCAGCCGGCCGCCGTACACGGGCCACAAGCCGCTGAGGATCCTGAACAAAGAGCTCTTTCCACAGCCGTTAGGCCCCGTGATCAACAGGTGCATGCCCTCTTCCACCTGTCGGGGAGAGACACGTACGATACATCATCATGACGTACAGCTGTGGACAGCGGGTGTGCGGCTGGTGATAAGCAGCACAAGAAGGTAGAAGCTTACGCCACGAAATGCCTCCACCTTTCCAGCCGACATCAGAGAAACAAACTCTGTCTCGTAAAAGTAAAGTAGCAATGGAAAAAAAAACAGAAGCGACAAGGTGAAGAGGTAATTGTTATGTTCTAAATGTATATTCAACAAAAAATATATATATTTTTAAAATCTGAACCAACATTGTGTGATGAATACCAAGCAGAGTGTAAAACAAGTACGTTACAAAAGATATCAGCTGACATCTACATAAAATCAATACTTGGTATAATATCACGTCATGAAAAGTGTCAATTAAAGTCCTCCCATCATATTCCAATAATTTATGGCCGACATATTTTTTTCTACAACAAAGTCAAGCCACGTGTCTCCGTGCCAAAACAAAATACGTAAAGGTAAACGCTACAGTGTGAACAAAGGGTGCTTTTACCAAATAAAAGTCACGCTTCCATTCACCCACATTCACACACCACTGGTGGCAGAGCTGCTATACAAGGTGCTCGGACACTTCGGGGGATTGAAGCCGCAACCTTATGGTTTTGTGGGAAACCTGTTCTACCATCTGAGCCAGAGCTGATAGTTGCCTTTGAGGAAATCAACCCCTCAGTGGTTAACATGACATGTTTTAGATCAACTTTAAAGGCAGCTTTGATGAGCTGAAAAAAAAATCCAGGCTTGTGTCAAATTATCAGGAATGAAATCAAGCTTATTACCGACATACAAGACCGGAGCGCTGCTGTGATCAGCAGACCTTCGGCCTCTTTGAGGTTTTAGGAGCGACATAAACGGATCATCTGCTGCATGATGTAGGACGGAGAGATATTTATAACAGATTTCCATCCACGTGTCAGACCCTCAGGAGAGACAGGACACTACACACAGTACAATATATTCAAACAGGAAGAGGAATCTGAATCTGAATGGTTCACAAAGTTACATCAGATTCTTGTCAGCATTGATGTGTGATTTCCAGCACCACAAACTCCTCCACATCTCAGCCAAACTTCCTGAGAGGAGCGACACGCTGACACCCGGAGGACCTATCTGTTTTCTAATGAGAGCTCTGGGGATTATTCTTAAATGCTAATAAACACCCCGTAGACCAACACCCTCGGGGGGGGGGTTGACGGTAAAGTCGGGTTCATAGAGGAGCTGAAACTCACAGGGTCCGGACTAAAAAGTCAAAGAAGACGGGAGGCCAAAAGAAAACGGCTCGCTCACCTTGAAGTTCAGACAAGACACGACGACATCTCCGTTGGGTGTGATGATCGGGACGTCCTCACACACGATGCCCTTGTTCACGTCGATTACCTCCCCTGCCGAGACAAAACAGAGAAAATCATAGAGAAGACGGATCAGACACATGAAGTGACTGCGCACAAGATCAGGAATAAAGGATTAGACTCTCCATGTTAAGGCATACGCATGGAGATGGATGGTGGTTATTACTTCCACAGCAGGAATTGTGGGGTTAAAAATAAAAATCCCTCTTTATCTCTCAGTTTAACAGCACTCTCGAACATGAGATGCGTTCTGGGATCAAATGGATGTTTACATTTGGATATTTATGCAGTAGATCCGACCTTTAGCCTTTGGACTGTTTATTGTGTGTAATGTAAGTTAGTGATCTGTAAATTGCCCCAGATAACGGTTTGGGTAAATGTAGCAGTAGTGTAGGTAAGAAGTGAAATTGGAGCAAAGAGAAGCCAGACTCTGGTGAGTGACCACAAAGAGACAACTGTGGAATCGATACGCTTTGAGGATGTGACTGCATGTTAATCATAGAGTCCGGTTCTGAAAAGTGAAGCCAATCCTGACGTGCCTTAAAGTGTAATACCACCGAGGGCCACTAGGGGCCGGCTCCAAACATTCTTTGGCTCCGTACAGAAAAGAGGTTGTTGCGTGGACGTGCCCCACCTTTTATCTCCAGCGGTCCATCTATGTGCATCTCCGGCTTGCTCTTCTTCTCCGTTCCCGCCGTGGCTGACAGAGAGGAGCGCTTGTAGATGCCCCTCTGGACGTCCTCGAACACCACGAACATGTTGTGGACCCTGGCGGTGTAGCCTGCTAGCTCTGTGACCTGACCCGGCAAACACAAAGGGGTCAAAGGTCACGCTCAGGCCGAGGTCAGAAAAATGTTGGCATGACCTGAGAGGGCATCGGATTGTAACACGGATCACTCATCACGGCCACGTGATCATAAGACTGGGACTGTGTGTGGGAGTGAGCTTGAGCTGTGACTCTAAAGCAGGGCTACTTGAACCCCCGGGGGTGTGTCAGCAGTTGTCATGGAAACATTCTGCAGTAGATCAGCAAATTAAAAAACAAAAAAACACCTGAAACATGAGTTGCTTTTAAGAGAAAAATTAAGGCAAAAATGTAATTCTCAGCCAATAGTCATGGATGAATAGGCTATTGTGACACACACAAGCAGCTCTGAAAACCTGCTGCACATACTGTATAAAGAAAAATGGATACATAATATAAAAGATTATGTAAATTATAATTTAAAAAAAATAAAGACGTAGAGAACGCATTAAAATTCACGGACAATATTTGTACAATTTACAAGATGAACTAGAGCAATTCTTTTAACATATAAACACATGCCGAGTCTTTATATGTTAAAAATGCTCGATGGTAAAAGGAGTCAAACGTGTGTCCAGACAACTGGAGGGTGGCGCGTTGGCTTTAGCGGTGCACCCTGCAGGGAGACAATGCGGCCTGTTGACACAGCTCGATTATATCAAACAACAAACACCACTTCTGAGAATTCGCAGACAACATGCAGGGCAGCGCATGTGCTGGCGAGCCTGCTGGCTGCCAAACTTCAACAGCAAAACAATATACTGTACGTAGAATTTGTTGAATTATCGCTGACGCCAGCATTACCGTCTACGACTCTGCTCTGTCTTCTTAACTCCTGTTCAAATACAGAATAAAACACAGTTGGGGCTGAATTTCTTCGCGTCCTTACATGGAGAAAAAAAAAAGTATAACCAACAATTTTCTCTGAAATAATTTGAAATAAAAAAAATGATCAGTCTCCTTTCCTGTTTATTCAATAGTTAATAAAAAACTACACTTTCCTTTTGATTTTTGATTCAACAGAATATTATAAAAATAAATAAAATAAAACAAATTAAAACCTCAAGCAGTGATACGCGGGCCCTCGCCCGCTTATCCGGCTTATCCGCCGGCTCCCCGACGCGCAGCGCACTGCAAGCATATTCCCGCTTGCAGTTTACATTTTTTTTTCTCGACCTCGTTCCTCATTCTTCCTCAAAAAAAAAAATTGCCTTTTTTTTTGGCGGCTTTAACTTCTTCAAAAACTCATTGTGTGTGTGACACACTGCGTCACAAAACGACAGCGCGAGTGCATAAAGCGGTCAGAGCACCAGCTACGTACGAGACGACAGGACGGCCACTGACGAGGTGCGTTCTGGGTTTTTGTTTCACTCGGTTCAGTGGGTTGGAAGAGACGTAATAAATCGGGCCAGTACATCCTTCCCCATTCACCCGAATAGCATTCAAGTAAACAGTGCGAGAGAGAGACAGAAGTGCAGAGCTGAAAGATCAACAGATGGAGGATTATTCACAGCTCGGCTAAGCTCTAAGAGAAGGAGCTCTGGACACACGCACCAAGTTTCACTGCCGGCTGACCAACAGTGACATAAGAGCAGCGGTGGATTCGATTTTGAGGAATTGATGCCTATTAAAGCTTTCCGTCATCAGTTTCCTCTGATAGATTCACTGCAGTCTAACACACACATGCACATCAGAGGACCAACTTCTGTCCTGTCGAGGCATAAAATCAGACCTCTAGTAAAGGAAGGACCTGGATAAGACAGGAACTGGAGCTTTGGATTGTGCAAATTTTGAATCAGTTTTGATGAACTGTTTCAAATGTACGAGGGCGGATCGACACGTTCGGAGACTGCTCCTGTTTGCGCGCCAACGATGCGCAGCAACCGTGACGTGATCGGAGCAGGTGGGAGGCACAGCCCCAATGAGTAAGTGTTACGAATTTCTCCGAGTTGCACATGCTGAGCGGTGGTCCGGCTGCGTTGGCGAAGCTTTATACACCGGAAACTTGAGCAGGAACTCAGGAACTGATGATGATCAGGCGACAACATTTGCAAAAGTTAGCCATCGGGGTTTTACTTCGCCCGGCCCCGTGTACCTCACGCATCAGGGGAAGTCTTGAAACTTATTGTAAACTTTGATCACGGGTTTCCTGATTTTCTCCCGTCAGCATTTGCAGCAAAACTGTTTGTGCAAAGCTATAAAGAGACAACGATGACCCAACTGTGCAAAGTATGTTGGACATTTGGAGCCACTTGGCTCATGAAGCGGTAAAAAAAAAAAAAAAAAAAAGAAAAGAGAAAAGACAGCGAAGAACAAAAAGAAAAAACAACAACCGAGCTTATATGATGAGTAATAAACCACCATGAGCTGGGTCATGTCATGGGCCCATCTGACCACACGCACACACAAACACGCACACACTCACGGAGCACGACAATCAAATACAGACACTGTACACTGTCATATGAAACAGGCAGAGTGTCTGGAGGCGTGAGTTGGGCACCCTGCCTCAGGAATGCGCTCCATCCCTGCTGCCTGGTGAAACTGCACACATCCACAATCGGCTTCGCATGCAGGGACTTGCTGCTCTACACGCACTCAGAACAGAGCTGCATGCGGGCTACAACTCATATCCTCCGGGGATACTGTCTGGCACGATGAAACGGTGCTACAAAAATGCACTAAATCACTAGCGACTGGCGCTCATGTTTTAGAAGTCTCACAGAAATTATAAGCCTTCCGGGAACTTGTTAAATCAAGCCCGTGCACATTTGACCGTGCGCGAGCAAAGTGGTACATGGGAGGTTTTTAAGAAGGGGAAGCAGACGACAGCTGACAAGCACAGTTTCAATTCCTCCTCTTCAGCACAGGCACAGACTGCTAAAACCTGATTCACATCTAGAGACCAGACCTTTTCTCAAATGCTAAATATTCTACTGTGGGAATAACCGGAAAAATACATGCCAAAACAAAGGGTGACGTGTCCAAAGTAGACCGGTTTGAACGAGCTGCACTGCAAGACAGCTTCACCACAAATGTGCTGCAGCCAAATCCTCTTATGGACCTCAAAATGCAGCCTGAGAGTGAGAGAGAATGCATGAATGGGTGCTGCTACTTTTTTTTTTTTTTTTTTTTTTCTTTGGATTAAAATGCAATGAGAGATCAGGGATTTGGCTCTCAATGAACAAGGTCTTTCATTCACCCGTTTTCTTTTTCTTTGCTTTTCCAAGCAGGAGTTTGGCTACTGGAAGGAGAAAGATGGATCTACAACGTACTGTACATGCGTCAGTCATTCAGGAACGTGCACTGATCCGTCCCTCCGTCCATCTGTTGTCCATCCAAACACTGAAATGACCCAACTTTGCTGCAACTCAGCGACTTTATCTCTTTAGAAATAACATATAATATATAACTAAAATAATCTGCGTTATAGCAGAGAGTCATCTCTTGTTGTGGTCTTGTGTTAACTTGGCTCCGCCCACCTATTGCTCACAGCTTCAGCTTCAGCTGTCAGGAAACCCTGGTTACACAAGATTTCACTCAGCCACTGTGTAGGGTGGACCAATCGGTGATCAGTGGGTGTGGCTAAGCGCGATGACACTGAAGTCAAATGTTTGTTTTGAAACGTAGTTCCACCAATGGCGGCGGTTGTAGAGCTAGTTGTTATGTGATGTGAAGAGTTGTTTACAACTTTGTGAGTTTTGATGCACAACATGGTGGTCAACGCTGATTGGTTAAAGGCTCCTTTTTTTTTCATAAATTAACCCCAGATCTTCGCCCATTTGGAAGCAACGACTAGAATTATTATTTTTTTTTTTAATGGGACGTGGCTAGACTCAAGTATTTACGCAGTGAATTTGGGTCGAGCCACAAAATCACAAAATATGCTCATGTTTCTTGCTCACTGTCAGCTGCTAGCCATGGACCCACAATCTTTTTTCATTGTCTTTAAACTGTAAAGTCTCCCCTTGAAAATGGTCTTGGGTGCCTCACACAGTGCTAATGGACAAACAAGGACAAAAAACTGCAACGTTTTGGACACGAGAAAAAAAATCGCGTGGAACTTTTATCTCCCCGGTATCAGTGAGAGTAAATACAAAAAACATAAATAAATGAAATGAAAGCGCCTCAACCCCTTTTGAAATGACTCCTTTCATCATCAGAATTGGGTCCGATAACATTTAGAAAGTCCGGAAAAGCCGTAATTTGATTTACTTTATCCCCATTCGAGTTAGCATTAAGCTAAAATAGGGGTCAGCCAAATCAGCCGGCAGAAGACTCAGGTTCTCTTGCCCATCAAGAACAGTGACTAATGAAGTGATGATTTTATCTACGTAATGGGTTAGGGTTACGGAGACATTTCCATTGCTGTTCCCTAGAGACAAATGAGAGGCCTTGAAATGCTTTGTTTTGTCTGATCAACAAGTCCACAACTCAACACACAATACAAAATACTCCATTTTGGAACCAGCTCATGTGCGACATGTCTGATGAAAGAAGTTGCCAATTCATCACCACTTGATCGACAAATCTATTAATCGAGTTATTGTTTTCAGCTCCGAACAAGCACGTGAGGCAGTCGTGCATTAAGGCTTAACGTCACGTTAAGGTTTGTAATTCTCAGGTGTGAAGCTGTGATTTTTTTTTTTTTTTTTTTTTTTGCAGACAGCGACACAAACTACACGAACTCCAGCACACGGTGTCCGCACCTCTTTGTAGGAGGACATGATCCTCTCGATGGCATCGGCTCCCGACGCCAAGAGGTTGCGGGCGGTGGTGAAGGCCTCTGTCCTCTCGCTCACCATCACGTGCGTCTGCCCGTCGGCTGTTTCTGGAGCGAAGAATGAAAGACAGGGATAAGAGAAAGTTAAAACAGAGGCATTAACAGAAGCACAAACGTGTTGGTTTTGTTGTACACGCTTGTGAGCGTATGGATACCACGGAGATGAATACTATGTCAGTATTTGCAGCGGAATAGCAGAAAACAATTGGGACTTCAGGGAGGTGTGGGAGGCAGCTACTGTTTTCACACATACTAATTGGCTCCTGCTTGAGAGGAAAGCAACAACTGTCGGGCAGGAGGCACTACTAACCCTCGCGCAAAGTGTGAAATGTGCTTACAGTACGGGACTGAAGCACGACTACCCTGTAAGATACAACCAGACACGGACATCCAGAGAAGACTGGACTTTATTCGGGGTGTTTGAAATGCGCCCGGGCCACCTGATGGCCGTCCTACCGTTGTCAGCAAAGCCGGTGGCCGTGATGATGGGCACGGCCACCATGACGAGCCCGCTGCTGCTCCACACGTACTTCATGAGGAACTGCTCGATCATAATGTACCAGAGACGCTTGGACAGGATCAGGTTCATCTGGTCCGCCAGAGCCCGGTAGCACTTCTGCAGCTGACGCATCTCCACCTGCAGCACAGAGTGCATGACAGTTCAACGTAGAGCACAATAGTCATTTCCTGATTCTTCTCATCGTGGAACATTGTTTGGGATGTGATCATTCATTCATTCATTCATTTATCTGACCTGTTTGTTGGGTAATGACCATGATAATTACATTAATGCATAAATAATGTGTCTGGGTTTCAGAAAATATCGATAAACTTGTGTATTGTGATACATTTGTGCTACTGCATCGATTCTGAAAAAGCCCCACCCCAATATAATATTAATAATAATGTGAACTGAGACAGAATAAAGTGCACACTGCTAATGTTTATGGCAGTCTCCATGGATGTATACAAATTGCGAAACATCCTAACATTGAATCTTCCCCCTGCATCATATGCGGATACACAGCTCTAACGTTGTGACTCTAAATTGACTTTGTTTTTGTTTTCGGGTACTTAAACTCATCTACAATGTGCCATGAAGTCTGCAAATTATATGAACTGAATATTGCAGTGATGGAGAGGAAACATCTTCGTAGACTGTCATCTTCCGTTTTCTAAATGGACGACCAGACTGTGTTACACTCAGAAATACCCTAACTAATAATAACTAATTATGATTTATAAATGCAGCTTATCGTGTTGTTGATGTAGCTGCGTTACACACACACACAGTATTGCCACAAACAATTATAATCATATTCTGTACATGCCAACGTCCGGCTCTGCACACAAACCTTGTGTCCTCTGTAGAAAGCTATTTCTTCAGCATTAGCAATGATCCTGGAGTGCACATAGCGCAGGTAGCCCTTCCTGTGAGCCTCCTCGGCGACCAGCTTGCCAAATTTAGGCGAGCACGCCCGCAGGACTTTGGCCGTGGCAAAGACCACCAGCCCGGCCAGCAGGGTCGGCCCGGTGGCGTTGGCCCCCCTGGACCTGGCGGTCTGAATCAGCGTGTAGGAGGTCAGCACCACATCCAGGATGGGCTTGGTGAGGTTGGAGTAGAGATGGGCCACCGACTGGGAAAACATCATGACGTCCTCGGTGAGAGACTGGTCCGGGTTGGCGAGCCTCCCGTCCATGTTGCTGACTTTGTAGTAGGTCTGATCCGTGAAGTAGGTCCGGTAGGCATGGTTCACCAGCCGGGTGCGGAAGGCCAGAGCCAGTTTGCACTCCAGGTACCGGATGGCGCTGTTGACGAACGTGGCCGGGATGGCGATGAGGAGCCATTTGATCAGCTGGAAGATGAAGCGTCGGGGTTTCTTCTCCACGATGGTCTTGACTATCTTTCCGTCTAAGCTGGCCACGTAAATAGACAGAAACGTCCTCGATATCAGCGCCACCGAGTGCAAGGAGAGCAGACCGAGCTCTCTGGAGACGAGCCTGGGGAACAGGATCTTACCAAGTTCGAGGATCTGCTTGAAAAATTCAGCGTTTACCCCCGGAGATGTCCTCTTATGAACCGCGGCGCCGATCAGACTGTTTCCCGAGCAAGTGGATCCGTTCTCGGCCTTTGATCCCCGGCCGTTAGTCCTGGGATGTTTGTTTTTGCAGATCTGCCGGTAGATGATGGGGTACAATGTTTTGACGCCGTAAGCGACAGCTGCGAGAAACACGGCTCGCTTCGCCGCGGCCGCGCGGTCCCATTTCACTTTGGACGCGGCATCGAGGATTTTGGACATTTTGTCAAAAACCTTAGTCGTCTCTCCTAACAGCCCTTAACAACACCCATCCCCCAGAACCGACCCACCGCGTCGACATGAAAAGAGAGCGGGACATCTGACGGCTGGATTGATGTGGAGCAAGTCCTATACATGAACCGCTGCATCTTCCTCTATTTTGTACCAGCGACAAGCGAGACGCGTTACGACACGCGCACTTCCGGTTGTTGTTACCAAAATAAAAGTCGCCGCTACGTTGATCCCATTTAGTCGATGCCGCGTTAGGTTTTATTTTGTAAACTTCATTCACTTAACTTCCTGTTTAACAGTAGTTGTTTCCGTTAACTTGACGTCACTTATTTCCGTCCCGTCGGGTTCGCAGCGTCTTTTTTCATTGGTTGCGCCCCCCGACGAAGACGATTGGTTACGTGATGACGTAAGCAAAATCGCCTCTACTGTAAATCTGCTGCACTTTTATCTCTTTTTAGGCCAAAAAAAAAAAAAAAAAGTCCCGCAGTAATTATCTATCCAGAAACAATTTAATTTTTTTTTATTATGAACAACTGTAGTCACTCGCAGCAAAGTGTTTAAACGATTATTGACTATTTCTGAGTGGCGCGTGACAAGTTGCGGCAGTTGGTCCTCGTGCGTATTTGCATAGTGTAAACGACCGAGCAAACACACGGAGCCGCCGGTCTACTGACACAGCAGCTTTAGTTTAGTTTTAACACTTAGTACAGTCGACTTTTATTTATTTATTTAATTTTAATCGTTTTTTATTGTAGTTAAATCCGTTGAAAATGAATTGGGTTGGGGGTTCAAGGTAAGAGGAGGGAGAATGACGTCCCCAAGTTAATGTCGGCCTGTTTTTTTTTTTTTTTTAAATAAATACCGTTAATGACGTAACGACTCGTTGCAGGAACCGGTTAGTAATGAAGAACGAGGCTAAAAAGCAGAGGGTGAGACAACTAAGTTAAACAAGACTAAATGTAGGCCTCTACTTCTGTGTGTCCGGATAATTATAGTAGTTTTTGTTTTTTGTTTTTTTTGTTTTGTGTCCTAGGAGTTCTTTGAAAAGAGAAAAATGCAACAGAAACTGAAAAACATGGGGATAGCTGTGCCAGGGCCTTCCCCCGGGGACGCTGGTGGTGGTAGTATGGATATGGTGACTCTGTTCATCGTCAACCAGATTGCTGCAAAGAAAGAAAGCAAAGGTGGGATTGCCAATATGTGTAAAGGCACCCCCCACCCAGGTCCTGTTGTTTAATGAGGCAATAGGTGAAGATGTCCGGCTTCAAGGTGTTTATTTAACAGCAGAATAATCCGTGTTACAGAGCTCTGGGTCCAGACCGTGTTTCCCTCACAACCGAAGTCTGACCTCCTGACCCTCCCTGACCCGGTCTAATTATAGTACAGGAACCAAAAAGTCATGTGTGGTGACGTGTCCTTTGTTGATTGGTTGAGGTGGGCCGTCTCGCCTTGTGGGGGACGTGTGGCTCGGGTCAGTAACTTATTCCTGTTTTATGACTCGGAAGAAATAAGAAAGACAGGAGGTGAAACTAATGGTCGTGCCATCAACCGTTACAGCCCGCGGCCTTGTTGTTATGCACAGCAGCATCGCTGACCCCAACAGGATCGCTGACCCTCGGCAGTATCGCTGACCTTCAGCAGTATCGCTGACCTCTACAGAAACAGCCTGTTGCATACGCCCGAGGATTAATAGTTGATTAATACGAGATTGTATATAAGGAATATAAATATGGCATACGTATATGTTGTATTATTGTAAGCAAAGACGAGCACGGGATAGCACACCAGCTTAAACCCCAAGTCATCAGATAACAGTAATATAATAGGATGCAGAAGAGCAAGACTTTACATCAGTCAGTGGGAGTAATGTTTTGTAGTAACGTGTATACATTAGTGTACAAAAATGTTTCGAATAATGTGAATGCCTCAAGACATATAGGACTGTTGAAAAAAGAAAAGTGAGAAGGCCATCTGTGGTAAACGGAAAACTTAATGAATTCACCACTTGTTGTCTTTAAAGGCGCAAAACGTAAGCTTTACAACGTCAATGCAAAGTATTTGTGTTTTCAGATCCTCCTAAAGTGGCGGCTCTTGGGAGCTTTAAAAGACGATCCAAGCACAAGAGGAACGAGCCCCTCGTACTCCCAATGAGCCCCTGTTCCCCTTCACAGCTGAGTCTGGTCGACAGCCAGCCCCAGTACAGGTAGAGCTGGAGAGTGGGTGGGCCGAATTCACCCAGAGCTGGTGTTGCATTGTAGCTGTTGTGATATTTTAATAGATAATAATATTAGGGTCCTCGTTAACCGTAATGTATTGAGTGGACAGTTATCAGAGAGGTCCAACACTCTTGTGTATTTTCTTCCATGGCAATATCCAGTGATCAAGGAATCAGAAAAATAAGGAACATTATTCCACAAGGGTTCAAGTGTCGGCAGGTGAGTCACTATCCAGCTGTTCATGCGGTACATTTATTCATCACTTTTATTCTTAGCAAAACGTGTTTAATACGAACAAATGTAAAGAAAAAAAAAAAAAAGAAAAAAAAAGAAATCCCTTCTTGTGCAAGCTGTCACCAGTGCTGGAGTCGGCTTTCTCAGACAACAGTGCATCCGACTACCTGGCGCCCCGCAGCCCCTTCTCCTCCACCTCCTCAGCCTCCTCAGGCCAAGGTTATGTCCTGGACAGTTTTACAGAACAAACTTGTTGAATACTATTACACAACGTTAACGGAGCATTTTTTTTTTGACTTTGTGTGAGTATTTCCTTCAGAACATCAAAACAAATAAAACTGGTGTCCTCAGGAATATTCCCCCTGCAGCTGAATCTACAGAAGCAGAGCCAGACTCCGTCAGAGCCACCGCCACACTTCTCCCCTCCACCCTGGGACACCTCAGCCCGACAGCAGACTCCGGTATTGAAAATGATGTATTTATATAAGGAATATGTCACGTTAATATAACAACACTGCAGAAGTACACGTTTCATTTATTACACAGGAATGGGAACATTTGACCCCACAGACTTTGTAGCTTCGTACTCTTTCATTGGATCCAGTCTGACAGTGTTTTTACTCTTGAGAAGCAAGAGGCCTCCAATAGGCCGTAAAAGATTTTGCATTTGACCTTGAAGTCACGAGGGGCAATCAAAAAGTTAAAAGACTGCTCCTGTTGCACTTGAACGTAGCGTATCACCGCGACATGCACAGAGCAGGGGGACGCTGTAATCTTCATGAGTATTCCAGGTCTGGTTTCTGTGTTTGTGTGAGCAGTGGTGCGGGTGCATCTGCGATTTCACCGATTGGACTTTGGCGTAGGGCGCGCATCAAATTTTGGGTCAAACCAAGGAAATCGGCAACGGACCCCGAAATGTTTCCGAAAATCTACAGGAAAGGTGTTTTGAGAGTCATTCGCATTTCAAGAGGGGCAGAACATCGCTGTCCCAGACCGGAGAACTTGCGTCGGGTCGGGAGCGCAACGAGGTGGGTTTGCATCGGTTTCTCAAACCTCAGCAACACAATCGAAACTCCTCGCAACTCGCCGGCTCCTCGCGGCTCATCTGCTCCCCAAAAACTTGACGCAACGTTCTCTCTGCTCGAGTTTCTAATCCGTGGCGAAATCGCAAATGCCCACGGATCGGTGGTCACAAAAACGTGCGAAACTCGGGTGCTGTTGTTGATCAGGTGATACTTCCCTCCTCATCCGTGCACGTCAGCGTGCTGCTTTCAGTTTGCACACGGCGGGAGCGGTGTCGGAAGAGTTCATTACTCCTCGTTTTCTGACCTCGGGTTAAAAAATGTGGACGAGTCAGATGCGTACATCTCGTTGTCTTCGATCACTTTAGTGAATTCCTGTTCGGTTGAGGAAAGGCGTCTTATTTGTTACGTAGGTCTTAACTGACAACATATCTGGACAAACTAGTCGAATCACACCGGTTTACTATTTTAGAGCAGTCTGGTCACTGACCAACATTAAATGTTGCTGGGAAATAACAGTGAAGTGACAAACACGGCGCCACTCTGCAGTCTTATCCTCGCCGACTTTATTCTGTTAGTTCCAGCCTTTCTCCCAACCCAGAGGTATGACGGACGCCGTCCCCTGGTCCTGCGGCTCGAACCCACCCCCCTTCCGACTGGAGACCCCCACAGCAGCCCGAGTCCTCTTTGCAAGTCCAGAACCAGAGTAAGAGCACATCAGAATGTAGATGGGTTATTGTCTATCCTTGAATGAACGGGTCATTTTAGCAACTGAAAGCACGTGTTTGTGCTCCTGCAGTAAAACAGAGGCGGGAGACCGGGTCACCTTTTCTCTCAACCAATCAGAAGACAGTGAGCCCATGCTGGACTTCATGCTTAACCAGTCGGAGGCTCAACAGCAGTTTGACGAAGACGTCTTTAGGGGCTTTAGCAATGAGAAATATGAAAGAGAAGGTCAATCAGCTTCTCAGTTTGGGAGCGCGAAATCAAAAATATACCTCAGAGACGAAACGTCAATTAAATCATCAACTCCGCAGTAAGTGTTCGTACTTCAGATGCAATCAAACATTTGTCACATGCAATGAATATGTTTTTAAGTTGGGTTTTCTTTCTTCACTGTCAGAACTGTCCCTGACTCTCAGTGCATGGGAGCGGAGGTAAGCTCTCTGTGAAACGTTGGACCTTTACTGCCACCAAGTGGTCGAGTCTGGAAGTGCAGCAGAACTAACTTTGAATTTATAGAAAACGAACAATAAAAATACACCAAGTAAATGTTCGAGAAAGTGGAACCAGGTTCTTCAGTGATCATGTGCAGTTGTAGAAAAAGAGACACCACAGCCGCAGTGTTAGATGTTTATTCTGTTTAATTCACAGCTCTCCACCTGCACTGACATGGACTTTTGTAAGTGTCTCCAATTAAGGTGCCCGTTTATTGTTTACATGTTGGAGGAAGAACAATGAATTGAATAGATGTCTTGTTTTAATCCGACAGCTGCAGCGTGTCTTGGACACAACACCGAGGCCACGAATGGCTGCGAATGCTCGCCAAGTTACTCTTGTGGAGGAGGTTACCTCAGTTCAGACTCAAATGACGTACGTTTTGTCCAAGTTTCTGGAGTTCCGTGATTGTCGAGTCACCTTTAAAAATGTTGACAAATATATTCATATAAATAATTGAACGACAAACCTCCTCAAACCACAGTATAAAGCCTCAACTTTTATAACAGCCTTGCTGTTAATTAAACTGTAAATTCACTGCATGCTCTGTGCTACAGTCTTTTAGTTTTAAATGAATACATACAATATTAGTAAACAGATGGTCATCCATGAAATACCTGTCAAGAGCTGCATTTCAGAAATTTGACATAAGCACTGCTGATGTTTCCTTTTCTAACTGGATTAGGAGGAAGACTGCTGTCTGCCATGTCTCCAGACTTCTGCTTCCTTTATGGATCGAGCCTGTAGTGCAGATAGTCTCAACACAAACAGCGGCTCACAGGGGAATCCAAAAGAAAGACTCTCTGATCCCAGGCCTTTCACCCCACTGAGAAAACCCAAAATGGACTTCAGAGAAGACCGACAAGTTTTGGAGAACGTGGCTTGCCCAGACGAAGCTTCTAAAAGTGAAGACCGGCAGAGAGGCGGCAGCACGGCTCCGTTTTTATCTCCTCGGTCCGCGGCTCAAACTCGGAGCTCGGAGACGTGCAAATGCAAGAAAACACCAGCTGAAACTCGAGATGAAGGAACTCAAACGGCACCGGAGACGTGCGACGCTTCGAGTCAGTGCAGCGAGACCGGACCTCCCGGGTTCAGCTCGTACCCGCCAGACGTCGACACGCGGGAACGGCGTGCGGCCGCGGGGAGGAAGACCGACGCCGCCGGAGAGACGGCGACGCTCGCAGCTTCATCGGGAAACCGCGGGAGCGAAGGGAAACAGACGCCCTGGGGCAGGGAGAAACCGAAGGCCGGTTCGCTCGCGGGCGGCGGCGGCGTTATCAACAACTTCACTGCGAGTGACTGCGCCAGACTGATTCCACAGAGACCAACAAACCCCTTTCTGGATGCTCTGAGGAAGACTGATGGCAGAGGGTTAACAAGCAAGTGAAATATTCAGGCGTCTCTGAGAGAAACTTCAGACTGATATTCATATTAAATTCTGCCACTTTGTTGAACAATCTTCTTCCTGCTCTCATGTTTGCAATTTAGGTAAGGAGGACGGAGAGAGCAGAGCCGGGAGAGGGCAGCAGGAGATCGGCCCTCCGACCGAAGAGCTTCCACACCAAGAGGGGAAGGAGCTCCCGGCTGCCACCGCAGTGGACGGACTCTCAGAGGAGGCCGAGACACTTCAGGAGATCGCGGACATTTTGCTCCTGCTGAAGCAGAGGAAGAAGGACGGATGAGGACGAGGAGGAGGAGGAGGAGGAGGAGGAGGAGGAGGAGGAAGGCAGCTGGAAGGAAGGAAGTAAGAAGGACGCAGGCAATGATCATTTCCACAAAACATGTCTGTTCTGTGCATGTTGTTTTAATTCAAAGCGTTCGTTCGTTAGTTGTAAGCACTGAAGCCACGTAAAATAGTTTGTTCTCAATGTTGGAATAGAGCAAAAATAAATCTCCAAAGTATTACTCTGATTCACGAGTTTATTTCTTTCTCCATATACATAAGATTTCTTGAATATTTATCTTTATAGAATATAAACTCTAGCAAAACATTTACAGCTCGAACAATAATCAAATATATTATACAGCACTCTATTTTTTTTTATTAGTATTTTTGTCGTAAACGTTAGAAACACAGGTTCACATAGAAAAAAATTGCCACCATTTCACCACAAGTACACATTGAACGCGTCCCCCACCCCGTCTCCGCTGCGGTGGAGGACGGTGTTGACACGCGCCACATCGCGCGGCCTGAGACGACATCACGTTAAATATTTGGTCGACACGAGTTTTCATGACGCGACCCGCGCGCCGCGGGCGGTTACACCCGCGTGCGTTTCATCCGCGGCAACGCTTTCGGTACAAAACGAGTTTGCGTGGTTTTTAAAGAGAACTCTTCCTGAACACGACGGAGGAACGCGCCCACGTGGCGAACGGGAGCCGGTCGTTTCTTTTCCTCAACCCTCTCAAGTCTCCCTCGGCCGAGAAGGTTCAAACGTTTAAGTCGGGACTCGTGCCGAGTTTAAAGACTCCGAACGAAACTTCACAAAATTGTAGAAAAATGGGTTGACGCTTCATCTTCTTTGTGCTTTATTCACAACTGAGTGAACAGAAAGCGGGACCGTTTCTCATCACCGCCGAACGCGATGCGAGGCGTCTCGGCCCCGCGAGCGCAACCCGCCGGCGCCTTACGGTGTTTGTGGCTGATCATTTTCAAAAGCGTGTCGTGTTTTTTTTTTCAGTTGGCTTTTTCTTGTCCTTGTGCCGACTCGTGTTTCCGTCGCTACTGATTTCATACGTATTTCAAGTACGCGTGTTGATTTTGCAATAAATGTAAACCGGTGAGTGTTTTTTTTTTTTTTTTTTTTTTTTTTTTTTTTTTTTTGTTAGGTTTGAAATCTATGATAAAAAAAAAAAAAAATGCACGGCGCGCTTTGGAAAACGATCAGCGGCTATAAAATAGAACGACTTCTAAATGAAGGCGCGAATGAGGCCTTTAAAGCTTATTTTAGTTTTTGGGAAGGTCAGCATGTTTTGGACAGTTGTAGGTTTTCCACATGAGGGTGCTGGCATGCTACAGTATCTCAATACTGTCTTTGCCATTTAGAATACGGTACTCGCTCCTTTTGAAGTGATCCACCGTTTCCATAAAGATCCATGGAGGGGGGGACGGGGGGGGGGGGGGGGGAGACCTACATTATCACAATACTCTATGGAAATACCTTTGAATTTTAATGGTGCACCGAGGAGTCCACATTGTGCACACTGTATTTGAGTTTCTTATTTCAAAAGTGTTTTCGTCATTCACGATGCATTAAGGGAACCCTCTGACTCCTCATTTCCTGGTTTTGTTACACAAAGTTACTCTGTTGTCTAAGTCCCAACAGTTTTTATTTTTGCTACACAGAGACCTACTCGTATTGAACTAACAAGGTGCAACCTCACACGGTTTTTTACAAAACAACATAGCCAAATTACACTAAAGCCTACTCCTCAACTTTTAGACACGACAACCACAGAAATGATATGCTCTGCTATTTGTACATAGGGCTACCGAGGAAGACCAAAATCAAAGCACGGGAAGTTATAGTTAAAAAAAAAAAAAAGAAGAAAAAAGATAACTTTCCATCACAGGTGAAACGTCAAATAATAAATAGCTATGTAGACCTACAGGGGATGTGACTGAAAAATGGCCACTAGGCACCTATACAATACACAGGCACTAATATAATCATGTTCAGATAGAATTAAATACTTCAAAATGTCAATCATAAAACTAAAGTTGACTTTACTGCTACAGATAGAACAGACTGGTTGTCTTTGCTGGATATCACGCGGACAGTATATCCAGAAATGACCACGAGCAATGGTTGGTGATACGTCCAGGTTTGTAACAGTGGCTCATCGTGAAGGTTTTGGCAAACAGTAACGTTAAACTCCCTATCCGTAGTTTGTTAAAAAAAACAAACTGAAAATTTGAAGCAACATAATTGACTTTAAAAATAGACGATGTTAAAGAAATTTATCTCAAACCGATAAAAACAACAACCTTATTTCAATAAATAAATAGACAAAACAAACCATAGCAACAGAAGTTTTCATCCTTCCAGTGCTACTACATTAGTAGGTGGTTTTTTTTGTTGGTTTTTTTTTAGGCACCTACTGACAAAACAAGTTTCCTAAACTGCAACGAAACACCGCGCATCTCTGGCGATCGCTTTTCATAAAAATATCCCGACGGACCACAAAACCGACGACCGCCGTCACGAGGAACTGACGTTGGTGCGCGATGCTACGGGCCGAAACGACGCGTAACCGAGACGCTGGAGTAGTACAGAAAGGCAAAATGGTTCGACTGCCGTCCGGTCCGCTGACGCTCTTTTCCAAAACCGCACCGCCGCACCTTTTTCAAGGGGAGCTCCGACGTGATGACCGGGGGGATGCTTTCTACACTTTATGCACAACATCGTACGTGAATCCTAAAAGATATTTAGACTACAAATGGACAAATTATTAGGGACATTTTTCATTGATTTAATGACAGGAGTCCCTTATAGTTTGTATATTCAATGTGTGTGTGTGTGTGTGTGTGTGTGTGTGTGCTTTCTGTCCAAGTCTCCACAAAAAAAAACAAAAAAACAAAACAAAAAAAGACACCGCTATGTTTTTCCTGTAGTTGGTGGACAAAGCGGTGCGGCAGACTTGGAGTGGAGATACCTGTGGTCATGACTGAAACTTCAACTGTTGATTAAAGCAGGTCTGACAGCAGATCAGGTGTCAGTTCACCCTCCAGTCAGAGAATTAGCTGAAAGCAAAACATTCACACTCCCGCTAAAGCGTGAGCGTTGGTTTTGGCTTTCCTGAATTGGCTGATTTGAAAGTGAGCTAACTCATGTTGCTGATAAAAGTCTTTAGAAGTGTAATTCTTTACCTCATGCTGAGGAGTAGTAACCAGCGGCTCCTAGATCACAACAACAACAACAAAAAAGAACAATATCACAGACCCAATCTACAGCCCGTTTCAGTGAGGACGAGGCCGACGAAACGCCCGGAGGGAGGACGACCGACGCTCAAAAGAAGACTCCCGCTAGTCCACATCCGACGCATCGTTGTCCGATAGATGGTAGTTTGAACCTTTGACCCGTATGTACTCGACCTGCCGTCCCTCGTCCGAGTCGGAGGCGCCGCAGGAACAAAGCTGGTTTTCAAACAACGCCTCGATCTCCTCCAGGCGACGGCCTTTGGTTTCTGGCAGGCAGCCGTAGATGAAGACAAAACCCAGCAGGGCCAGACTGGAGTAGAGGAAGAAAGCTCCTGGGGAGGACCAGAAAAAAAAGAAAAACAAACACAGAAGAACACACTGTAACTAAGGACGGACACCCACAAAAGACGAACACAACGCCGCAACTTTTTCAAAAGGCGAGCCGCTTTTTTTTGTTTTTTTTTTGTGTAAAACGGTTTCTTGTTTTCGTTCACCGCCAGAGAAAGAATCGCCGACGGTGACAGCGGATGCTGCGGGCCGGTATAATTGGATGTGGACCACCCACGCGCTTCTACGGCGACGCGCGCTGAGAAATGAAAATGTTGAAAGCGCTGCTTTGAGACTTGTCAGTTACGGCGCGGTGAACGTGGAGTACGCGGCCGGTAACGCGCCCGTCGAGGTGGAATCGCAGTTATCGGGAGGAAAATAAGTACGCAACGCGACACAAACGCACCCGGGAGTAAGCGTTCGCCCGCGAAGAGTGAGCAAGAGCTTTAAATGAGATTCCCTGGCCGCTGAGATCTCCATTTTCTCCTTGTCGAAGCAGAAGGGCATTTTTAAGTCGCAACCACGTGTGCGTCACGCTAAACGCCGCCTCTCTACGACGACATCATTATCCCTTTTTCGAGCTTTTTTTTTTTTTTCCCTCCGTTCTCGGCGAATGATCGATGTCAATAATTAACCCACTGCATCTCCGGATTGCCTCCACGATCTCCCCCCCCCCCCTCTTCCCCCCCCCCGACGGATCAATTTCCAGCTGCACTTCCTTCCTGTCAGAGGAGAAACCTGCTGTTGAACCATACTGTCCGGGGGAGGTATGGAAGTGGGTTGGGGGGGAACAAAACAGCGCCAGCTGTTATCTTCTGGACGGCATCGACATAAACATGAGCAGCGCGGGAATCGGCCGGAGGTGTTGCTCAAGGATGGACAGAATGGAAAGAAGGCTTGTTGTTCTTTCACAAACTGACCGTAGTAGGTGAAATACTGAGCCAGGTGGAGGAAGGTGACGGACATCAGGATGTTGAAGGTCCAGTTGACTCCGGCTGCGCAGGCGTTCCCCGTGCTCCTCGCCCACAGAGGGTAGATCTCGGAGTTGATGGTCCACGGCATTGGACCCATACCTGGAGAGAGAGAGAGAGAGAGATGAGACACGGGCCTTGCGGGGGTCACTTTATCGGGAGACGGAGACACGTTTTAAACCTGGGGATGGATGGAGAGAGCTGGATTGTACTTTGCGGTAGTCTTGCATTGAGAAATTGCATTCCCGCATGTCCACACCGGGCTTAAAAAAAAAAATGCGTCAGTCGTGATTCAACGCTCCAATAGCCAACTCATTTGTGGGATTTTCAGCATATTATCATATGATAACGTAAAACCCTTATTTTACTATGTATGTTATCGAAGATACAATAACAATATAACATAAGCTCGGTAATGTAAGCCAAACTTGATTTTTGGACACCAAACGTGAAGAGGAGATTGGCATGGTTGGTAACACTTCTGAAATACGTGAGCGCCCGCGCAGACGGACAGATGGCCGAGGAAACTCACGGGGTCCTAAACTGGTGCCGTGGGGAGCAACCAGCCCAAATGGAAACTGCTCGACAGAGAGGTTTTTATTCAACCGGGTGTTCTTTTAGATCTAACGATCGTCACTCCGAAGCACCGACGCGCCGGACCGAGTGTGATCAGGAAGGATCCTCACAACCCGAGCGCTCAGTCGGGCAAACACATCAAAAGTCCTCCGCAGCAAGACTCGGCTTCGTCGGACCTGCTGCCGGGCAGCGGATCTTAAGACAGGATCGAAATGGAGGTTCAGTCTCTCACCTGGAGCAAAAGCAGCCAAGTAGAACATCAGACCCAGCAAAACCAGCCAGGAGTAGGAGGTGGGACAGTAGTTGTAGGCCCAGTAGGTCGTATCTCTCATCAGGGTGGAGTTGGAGCATCTGGAACAGACGGACATTTATTGGCTCATAATTCCTTTCGAAATTGGATCTCAGATCAAGGTGAAATGTGTTATTAGGGCCCGAGCACCGAACGGTGGCTTTAATTTCATCTTCCGATCGTACGCTGTTAAAAAGCTCTCCGAGCACAGCGCCGACCCCTCCCTCCCTCCCTCCCTCCCTCCTTCCGCTGCGACACAAATACGTGCATGTACTCACTCGTGCGTCCCGTGACTCACCTGCCCCATGCCGCGTGCTCGGTGGAGGCCTCATTGACCGGCACACAGGAGGAGGTGAGGAGCGCCGAGCCGTTCTCACGGTAACAGAAGCCACATCCGGGATCAAGCATGCACGGCTCGCACAGCCTGCACGCCAGACAGCGGGGCGCAAAACACATTAGCTGTAATTTCCCCGGACACAATCCATAAAACGGCACGTCAGACATTCCTTTGCTTTTTTTTTTTTTTTTTTTTTTTTTTTTAATTATTATTATTATTTCTCGGCTTTGGACCGAGGCTGTGTGAAGACGGAGGGGCGGTAACGCGTCAATATGCCGGACGACAACTGCTGTAAAACTCGGGAGTTCGTCTCACGTGACACGACAACACGCAGCACCAGAAAACTAAACTGAATTTGGGATTTCTTTGTGAAACCGGACGAGAGAGCAAAACGTCGCGCTGACGGACGAGGACCCCCGACACACGGGGTTGCCGGCGAGAGAGCAGGAAGCTGATGTTTATCACCAGAGAGGAGTGGAGGGAGCTCGTTGGCCCGCTATCCCCCCCCCCCCCGCCCCCCCGTTGTTCGCTGATCCGATGCCTCTGCTTTGCCTGCAAACGCTGTTCGTGTCAGTTCTCGATGCTCTCATCAAGATGGTTTTTTTTTTCGATATTTGTACCTCCCTGACAGCGGCTCTTGTATATCTGTGTCTACTTTGTGTGCGCTTGCCGTCAGATCATCGCACGTGTCGTGTCATCCCCGTGATACTCGTTCCCACGGCGATATCTTAGTATTGAGTTGGGGGATGCACTTATCAAACCGTTAATGTACGCTATTTGACAAGACAGCTTTCCACCCTGCTAATTAAGGCTTGCCTCATTAGCCAAATGAAATTAATGAGACGCCCCCCCCCCCTCCCCCCTCACGCTGCAAATAATAAATCAAAATTGAAGCAAAATGCGAATGGTGGAGGATTTACGGTGATTATTCCTGTCTTGTCCCTCTGTTATGTCTTTGTTAATCAAAAAGTACATCCCATCGCCTTTTATAGTCAGTTATTTGATTAACAGTTAACATCTCGGAGGCATTCAAACGCTGACTCGCTGACAAGATCAAATTTCACAAGGGCACGCTGTGTTTTCCACGCAGCTTCATCGGGTTTGATGTCGGGATGCCTGATGAAGTGCGCGAAGTGTGTGTTTTGTTTCAGAGGTCTATTTTTTTTATTTATTTTGTTGTTGCAGTCTGCAGCCTCGCTGTGTTTTCAGGGCACCTCGCTCTAATCACCCACCGAGGTCAAGGACTAAAATAACAGCATGTGTTTGTACCTGAGGGGAGCCGGCGTAAATAAAGTGGGAAGCTGAGGAGCCAAAAGGTAAGCAACATCTTAGCTTCGGCTGAGACTCAAACGACGCAGTTTGAAAAGGTCTATTTCGTAAATATGTAAAGTATTAGCAAAGCTAAAAGCTTTTCTCTTGAGCGCGGCAACCCAAAAGTGCACAAAGCCTGGAATAGAAAAATCTATTTTTATTCCAAAACAAAGGGGCTGAACAGTATGTGTATCTACTGCGAGCTGCAACCATTAGTGAACTACATTATGTGGGATTACAAGTTATGTTACTTTATGACTTGCACATCCACTGTGTACAGTTCTCCCACAGTAATGGCTCTCCCGCTAATGACTTTCGTGCTTTTAATATTAGTTCCGCTGTCATTTCCGTATCTTCTTCATCTGCACGGATCGTTATCTGGAGAAGGGGCTGAATCTTTTGTGACATGTAGTTCAAAAACGTTTGCACAATGTCACGAGCAATAGCAATCGAGTGTCTATTTACTTTCGATTTTTAAAAACTATGTTGGAAACATTAAAAGTCAACCGAAGACTGTGTTTTCAACCAACAAAGTCAGCAGGTCAGCTTTTAATGTTTCTCACAGTGCATCTAGACACTTGTGTATTACTGCGCTATTTTTTTTTTTTTTTTTTATTAAATACATTTGAGAGACTAAAAAAAAAAAGTCATTTTGTTGAAGTATTGAAGCACACTTGTAAAGTGCCCACACAGAAGTGCACAGTGATCAGAAAAAAAAACCCAAAGAGAGCGACGGGAAGATAATGAAGAGTGCGAGTATGGTTAAGTTGTCGCTGTTTGGTTGTTTAACCATTGCTCCTCCAGTCGTAAGTTTCCACACAATAGTCAACGATGTATATTTCCATCTCTTTAATTTGATAAAAGTCCACAATGTAATCACGGTATTTCCAACTTTTGTCCTGGATTGCTGATCTAAAGTGTGATTGTCATTCATCGTCGCACGTTCCTGCAAATGTTCCACAATAAACGCTTCATTTAGAAACGAGGGGTTTCTGTCGACTGGAAATGCTTCCATTTTAAAATTGATGCGGGAAGTGTTGCGTTTGTATTCATGGTGTAATGCAGTCAGTCCCTTCAGCAGGGCAAACAGCAGCGGATCAAATTTGTCATTGAATCAATACACCTGAAAGGTCAATATAACAACTTTGACCATTCCCCTCGTTTTTATTGGCTCTCTTGCATGAAAACTGCAAAAACGAATTTCAATCGGCTCGAGACAATCGTGAACGTCTTAATTTCTTCACTTGGAGAAGAAAAAGTGGCGGACGGCGTTCTGGTGCGCTGCAGCAGCACCTCACCTGTAATCAGCAGGCTAGAAAGGTTGACAAGCACGGCTCCAAACCACTGAAGACGTGATTGTCACGGCCCTGATTCTGCACAAAACAAATGTCAAACGAATTTAGAACGTTTTTCTTACTTGACGAGCAGACCTGGAAAGTTCACTTCGGCGCTCAATAATCAAACGCCCGAAGAAAACCTCCTTTAACGGGACGGCCCGTCCGCGATGGGCCCGCGAGTCCGGCGGTGGCTCTGGTGCCGTCTTGATGCTCCTGCGGTCGGCGGGGGCACGTGTGGGCTCATACGCAGCAAAGTGAACTCACTGAAGCCGTTCCACTGTGGTAAAAGCACTCATCTCTTCAAATTACCGGCGTGTTGGTGTGTGTGTACGTGGTGGCGTGTGTTTCCGTGCGTGGGCGCTGGACGGTGAGTCCATTAGGCGTTGTTTGTCGTTGATGATGAAAGACCGTTGTTACACGAGTTTCATCCCGTGTAAGTGGGAGTAAATTGCGACAGAGAGGCACCTGATTTCTCACATAAGAAAAACACTCAGGCTCAAGGTCTGTGTGTGTGTGTGTGTGTGTGTGTGTGTGTGTGTGTGTGTGTGCGTGTGTGCGTGTGTGCGTGTGTGTGTGTGTTTGCTCTCTCTTGTTAATGGAGACAGTGAAGTCAATTGTAGTTCATATTGAATGTGGATGATGAAAGTCATATAGACATTAATATCTCCAGTCATCTTTCATGACAATGCTTTGTTTCATTCAGTTATTAAAGACTCAGTCAGAGGCCAGAGGAAACATGAGGATAAAAGTTGTGTGTTGGATAATGTGACTCACCGTTTTTCCTCGTATAAAGCAGCCAATTAAATATACAGACTCTGTATTATGAACTGATCTTCCCGGTGAGTAAAGATCACATGACTGACCTTCATCCAGACTCTGATGTACCATCCCGGTCTCATTCCCGGGGTGTGACATACCGTCTCAGGGATTCATACGTCTCGCCCTTTGGCGTCGGAGCCGTGACCACGCTGATTTGAATCGGGGAGGTTGTGTGTCGGTTTGACTGATCAAACAGAAGACTTTCCCTCAGGAGACCGATGTTTGTATCCGTGTTAAAAGCAAAAGTCAACGTGGATTATTATTTTTTTTTTTAACGTAGCGTACACAAGTAAACTTACGTCACAAATTCAACTTATGTAACGTACGTAAAGTAACTTGTCTTAACGTGTGTTAGCTGACATTATTTACAAAAGTAAGACACTTATTTGAACCCAAATCACGATCTTTAGCCAAACCTTTAGGTGCGTGAACGTAAAGCACCTCGTGTGTATCTCAGAGATGGTCGCTGGCTTTGACAAAAAAAGAAAAAAAAAAAAAAAAGCAGCATTAGATGCCCTGCGAATGAGAATGGTTTGGATATACAGTACATAATGGTCAGTGTTGGTAATTACTTTTTACCAGTAAGAGTAGTGTCAGAGATTATAATCTGAAATTCAGCGATTACATTACAGTTGCTAATTGTGTTCATGTTTTGTTCCGTTGATGTTCCGTCTGCTTGTTTGAGTTAACGTTAGATTAAGGGGTTGACCTTCGCTTGGCTCTCCCATGTCCAGTTGACAGAGTAGTACGCTACGTGTTAGCCCGGCATAAGTTCCAACTCATTCATCAGTTTGTGAACTGCTGCTTTTTGGCCATCGCCATCTCTTTTTTTTTTTTTTTATAGCCAGAAATGTTGCTCCTGACACACCTGGGATAAGTAAACAATTTCCCCCGACACAGATTTTGACCTCGAGTCTGAGCACTTAACGTAAAAATGCAGAGATCTGCATTTAATGTACGTATGAAAACCTGAAAGAACTTCGCCACAAATATCCTTTCAGGAGAGTTTTATCCTCTGAAGCTCTGATTGTACTCTGCTGCAAGAACTGAGTGCTTTTACAAAGAACAGAGGTGCTCTAAGGTGAACTACCATTTTACACTTTGTGTGTGTGTGTGTGTGTGTGTGTGTGTGTGTGTGTGTGTGTGTGTGTGTGTGTGTTACTCACTGGTACTTGGAGCAGGTGGAGTTGGACATGACGGGATCTAATGGGTGGAAGGTGACGGGAGGACTGTGCTGCGCAGATATCAGAAAACCGACAGCCAACAGACTCAAACTCAAACATGTCCCTGTTGAAGAAATAACAAGTATAACATAAAAAAAAAGAAGAAAAAGAAGAAAAAAAAAAAGTCTGTTAGTATCATTCTCTGGTGTGGGCGTTCAGAGCTGCTTTGTTTCTTACCGAGGATACTGCCCAAGGTGAGCCTCCTGCGCCCCACCCGCTCCACCAGCCACACTCCCAGGAGGGTAAACAGGAAGTTGGTGAGGGTGGTGAGTCCCGCCAGCCAGATCGCCAGCCTGTCGTCCCGCACTCCTGACATCTGCAGGATGGTGGCGCTGTAGTACCTGTATGTAGCGCAGAGACAGGAGACAAGAACAGTTTGTTGAGTCTAATAATAGAAAATGTTGTTTTATATAAAGATCGTTTCAATTTGTTAAAGCTTGGTCCTGGTTTCCAAAGTTTTGGCCACAGTTATGATAACACTGCACTCAGTAACATTGCGATGTGGGAACAGAGGAATTAAGTCTGATGTGGTAAGAAACACGAGCAGCAGGTGTTAAGAAATCAAAAGTTTAGTCAGATTATCTAATGACATCCTTCAATTATTGGGGAAATACACTTATTACCCTACTTGAGTTCAATAGGAAAATCAATACCCCCCTCATGTCTGTATGATTAATAACAGCAACAAGGCCATTTGTCATTTTTACACGTTAACTTGAACATATTCATTGTTGAGCTGTAGAAGAGCTTGCAAGCTGATTCTGAGCCAGGCCAGCTGCTTCCACCTGTTTCCAGTCTTTGTGCTAAACTAAGTTCATCTGGATGTAGATTTACGTTCTAACACCATTCTGACATAAGTGTGTTCACACCTGACAATTGCCATTATGGCCACATAGCGGGAAGGAAGGGACCGCTGACAAAAGTATTTTCAAGTTAAGGCGTCTGAGGAGGCTGCAGCCGTTGCAGGACATCAGACAAAAGTGTTTATTTTTCACTAAGTACCACCGTGCTGCTGTTGGACAGAAGCCATCAATGTGTTTATTGACTGTGTTAAACAGAGGGCATACAAACATGTTCATTTCTGAGTGGATTGATTAAAGCAGCAGATATGTTGGCAGCTGATTCACTCAAATGTTACATTTTTTTTTCTTGTAACTGCAGAACGACAGTGTGCAATTTGAGACTACACAACCCTGTCGAATTTTAAGTAGGAGTACCGACGTGGACGAGAGCGATAAGAGTGTGCTAAGGGAAGTATGTCATTCGGAAAAAAAAGCCTTATATTTGAGGAACAGACATGAACATGAACTGACTTTGTCAGGTGCAGTAGAATTGCATAGAAAAACAGCATGCATGTAAATCTATAGCAATTTCTCATAAAAACTATAAAAACAACAAAAAAAATAAGACCCAAGCTTTGATAAACTGGAAGTACGATTCATTTAACTACTGCATAAATATGTTTGCAAAAATACAACAGAGGTCTCAGCTCGGGGTAAATAACATAACAATATTTCAGCGTAATTCTGTCATAACAACATAGACAAATGTAGAAGATTATTTCATAATTCATTTTAAGAATATAATAAGTTAATTATTTATGTCAGCAAAATGCACAAGTAACATGTAATACAGTTATGCTGCGTAACCGGATGATGTCACAACATCAACAAGTTGCCATTATCACTGTATGATTTATTTTTTTAAAATCATATTATTACAAATAACATTGAAATGATCAAAAAAAGACCCAAGTCTCAACACAATATTCTGGAGGGAAAAAAAAAAGGATTGTATAAAAAAGAATTCATAAATAAAAGCAATCATTCATCAAGACGTCAACAGACCATAACCTCTTTTCTAAAGAACCCACCACTCATCCACCAATCACAGCCTCTCTGCTTGAGTACCAGCCACTCCGCTAGAGACAGTTAGCGATCGGCTATAAATAGTCTCCCACCCGTCACTTTTCAGTGGCCCTTTCTTTCTCGTACAGTGTAATTATACTTGAAACTCTGGCACCATGTTGCTCCACGTAGGCAAATTACCTCCACTCATCATCAACAAGCCTCTAAACAGGCTGCGGTCAACAATGCAGAAACTTGCATGGGGTCCATTTCCCACTTCAACTCCTGAGACAGTGAAACTAAGACGAGGGGGGGGGGGGGGGGGGGGGGGGGGGGCAACGACGACCCACCAGAAGACCACACAAACGCATGCACCTGCACGGAGTCTATAAAAGGTGCTGTTACTGAATTTACATGCAGCTCATTCACATGCAAACGGTGTGTATGTACACACAGGGACTCAAAAACCCCTGAGAGACTGCAACACAAATACAAAGAGGGTAGTACTCATTAAAGAAAAGCCAGAATAAAACCTCTCCAGCATTGTCTGCCTCGCTGTGTCTCTGCAGGCAACTCCCAATTAGCATTCTGCTTTTCATCTCTTCTGAAGCATCGTTATCTCGCTTGTCCTCGCTCTCTCTCTCTCTCTTCCCCAAAACAAAGACATTCAATGGAGGGATTTGCATAATAACATTTTACTTTTCTGCCACGGCATCCAGTCAGACAGAACGAGACCCGAAGCAGAGGTGAGATGGTGTGAAACTCCGGTTTAAAGGCTTCGCCCGCACTCGTACGGGATAACAACAATTACGTTGCCTCATTAGTCATCTGCAGACTGTACCAAAAAAAATGCATGTGCTGAATGTACACACACACACACACACACACACACACACACACACACACACACACACACACACACACACACACACACCAAAACAGTATGTTCTGACTTAAAGAACTTACTGTGAAAAACCGAAATTAAATGATCATTTTTCGAACCCCAGTGAGAAGAGGTGTAGCTGGTGTTAAATGTTAAAGGCATCTCAGAAACGGCATCTCAGACTCTAAAAGCTCCCGACATGCTTAAGTGGCAAAGATTAGTCAGTCTCAGCTCTGATAACTGTGATTATCAACCCACTGCACCCTCGAATATTATATATGTTAGTCCAGTAACTGTAGCAGGAAGTCACCCGATCTGACTGTTATCAGACCAATGAACAAGCAGTCATTATCACATTTGTCCCAAGTTTTTGGGCGACTACACCTCCTGGGGAAACCAGAGGTTTAAAGTAAGGGCGCCCTCTAGTGGTTATGACCAGGGTCGAAGAAGGAGGCCACGTGAGATCAAATACAAAGTGATAAAGTCGAGGTATATGGACGGAACAAACACAGGACTTTCACTGTGGAGACCAGTGATCAAGTCTGTCAGAATATAAAAGTTAACATTGATTTCTTTTAAGTAATGTAAGTAACTTATATATATATACATATAACGGAATATATTTGACATACGTAACATAATTTAAGTGAGTTTTTTGGTGCCTAAACTAGGTCTAGGTGAGGCAAAAATGACACTGACACATTGTTGTCTGGCGAACTGAGGGGTCTAATACACGTTTTTTGGCGTGATACTGGGTTTGGATCGGGGTGGTTGGATGGTTCCAACGCAGGACTTTCACCCAAGAGATTGTTGTTTATGTCCCTGTGGCAAAGATGACTGTTTTAAAAGTTACGTAACATTTTTCCTGATATGAACCAAGTAGTTTTGTTGGCTAAACCTAAAAAAAAAAAAATCTGCCATCGTGTCATAATGTTAATCACGTGTTCATTATTGTTACCTTGACGACAAAGATCCGGTACTTCTGTCGCTGCTACTGTCCAAAATTCATTGATAACTGCCTCCTGCATATACCAGTAGGTTTAGTAGGCCATTACTATCCCACAGACTCAGGACAGATGTGCGATGATGAGCACTTATTCAATAGTGTGATACCAGAGGGACCTGGTGATGAAGTAAAGAAGCCCTGATTGGATGGCTTTTTGCAGAACAAAATGAGAGCACCTCGAGAAAAATACAGCATGTTGTTTCATATCTGCTCTGTGTTTCCTTGCAGACATCCAAAGAGCAACAGCTTCGCTTTTGCTTTCTCACTCGTGATGAGTGAAACATAGTTGGAGACAAACAAAAATTTTAGTACAAAAGATCAATTTCCAAAGAAGTGCAGCAGCTCCGCGGTCTCATGGAAACGTCCCCCTAGACCAGAATGCATCATTTTAATGAGTACACACAGAACTCTGTGCTCCATAAAGTGTCCTGGATTTATTTTGTAGTGTTATCAAAATTCTTCAAAATTAATTACTGTTCATTTCTGGGTGCCTCGTTTGTATTTTCATGCTGGAAAAGTGCATGAAGATGTTGGTTGCATTTCGAGGTGACAGTGTATTTCTCTGTGAATGGAAACAATCTGTGTGTTTAGCAAAAGTGTTACTTCTTGCCTCATTTGTGCATTTCTTTTGACAATGTTTTCCCCCGTGGATATTCGCGGTATCCATTATATTTTCCGGGTGTTTTCTTTCCAGTACCTCGAGCCTGAGAAGGTTCCGGCTGTCACTCCTGATAGAAAGTGACACCTCTCAGTCTGAAACACCCATCCACCAGCCAACTATTAACACACATCACAGTGACAGGAAATACTGTGAGCAGGAGATCAATTGAACTGCTCCTCTGAGGTCAGTCCATGCGTCTAATAAAGTGTCAAAAAATATATATATTTCTTATTCTTCTTGTGTTTTATTTTGATCTTCTAACAAGCAGAGTAGCCTCTGGGGGGGGAGGGGGGGGGGGGTTTAGGACTTTCATTCAATAGTCATAATTCTGCCCGCAGTGGAGACTGATTTTAATACGAGGCTGCCAGCAGGAAGGTCAGAGGTGAGTCAGGACAGGATTTGGTCCAATTACCTGACTCTGTGAGAGCTGCAGTGAATAAATCTCATCTGTTGTTGTCCTGCAATAATTGCATAAGCTGCACTGACAGTAGAAAAATGGAAAAGTGGGACGCACAATATTGGATTTTACTGCCGATATGGTAATATTTTTCAAACCTTTTGGCTGATGCCAATACAGATATATGCACATCATGTTTTCCATCTAATTTCAGAGAACATCAAGTCTCTCCTGCAGAGAAATTAACATATTTGTATGTCTACTCTTATTGTACTACTGGCAGATGCAGACACACAAGGCTTTTCAGAAATGTACAATTTCACTAACGTAAATAAGAAAACTATCTTGACTTAGATTACATAAAATATGCCATATTCATTTCAAGTCAAGCGTTGTGCATTTACCCAGAATTACTGTCCTATTTCATTAGTGTGTCATATTGAAGTCTTTATCGGCTGATACTGATTATGTTACGATACCATCATGCATCCTTAGCTGCACACTAAGCAGCCATTCTGTGTGCATAAATTCTCTGGATTAACAAAGCAGTTTGCGTTTATATTGTTTTGGTTAGGCGTGAGTATGAAGGTAGTTAGCTTAGCACAAAGATTGGAAAACGGGTTACGTTAACTAGAAACAGCGAGGGTGCCAGCTTCTTCGAGCGAGCTGTTCCAAGGAGTAGCGCAGGTCACAGCCCCTGATTATAGTCTGGAAACCCTGTTCACATGAAGGTCTGTTCAGCCACTCTGAAGGCCGGTCCAGTCAGTGGGTGTGGCTCGGTGTGATGACATTGAAGTCAAGCGTTTGTTCCAAAATGTAGTTCCAACCAAGGTAGAGCGAAAGTTATCAACACGACTAGTTGCAGCAGCGCCAGCAAATATCGAGGAATTGAAAGCCGGAACGAGAACAACACTCAAAATTAAAGTGGTCACTTTCCGACATGGCGTTGAAGCACGCACACACTGGAGGAGGGCCTTTGTCGTTTACAGCTTGTGAGTTTCAATGTACAACACAAGTCATATGGTTGTGAATACTGATTAGTTAACGACTGCTCCAATAGTTTAAAAATAAACCTGAGGTCGATCCCCATTAGGGTGCAACAACTGGAGACGATCCTGAGCAGAGTGCGGGCAGACCCAGATATCCAGGAAGTGACTTTGGGTCTGGGAACACCAGGCTACTCCAGAGGTGCTGGTATGATATCTGTCTTTCTTTGGGGGAGAGACAGACGGGCTGTTTCACCTGCTTCTACTACTTATGTTAGTAAAGCTAACCGACTGCTGATGGTAACTTAACCAGATGTGAGTCTGGTGTCAATTCTGACATCCAACACAAAGAAAGCAAAGACATTTCCTTATGTTTCCCCCATTTACAGTTGAATATGGTTTTCTATATTTTCTATTTTGTACTTTATACACATGATACAAATTTATGAAATGGCTCACAATGAGAGCAGCTACATTGCAACATGTGCAAAGGTCAGGGAGCTAGGGTGTTGATGACCCGGGTGTATCAGAGGCATTAGAGTGTTAAACCACCACAAACAAACACCGTAAACAGTGTGAGTGATGGTAGGGAGTTTCACACCGTTCCTTACCTACAAACACTGACAAACATGAGATGTCAGCTCTCTCTGGAGAACACACACACACACACACACACACACACACACACACACACACACACACACACACACACGGACACACCCATCATCTTTTACATAAGAGACCCTGTGGAGCGTTGGTGCAAAGCAAACAAGGGAAGGTGTGATCTGGCCCTGACCCCAGTCTGAAAATGGAAACACGGATCCACACTCCTGTCATGCTTCGACTCCAAGCTCCTCATTCAACACATTATGGGAGAGTGACAACACACACACACACACACACACACACACACACACACACACACACACACACACACACACACACACACACATCTGCAATGTGAGTGGGGGGAGGAGACAGATGCATCAGGGGAACAAAGAGAGAAAGGAGTAAGACACAGGAAGAAGGGAGGAGCTAAAACAAAAGAGGGAACAGTGGTGATGACCCTGCGGAGCAAACGAGTGAAAAGAGTGACAGGTGGAACATATAACATAATATATAACATAGAAAATATGCACACAAATCCCTGAAACCAGACTCCAGCCAAAAATTCATGTATTTTAGAGGTGGTTTATACATTTATTGCCAGCGTGCTAAAACACAAATTCACTGGAGACCTAGTAAAACACTAAAATGAATACAGGCTTTCTTCCTGTTTGTCTTTGAGCTCAGTTGAAAGAATTAAAGATGATGGACATGTTTTCGCTCGACTCCATCACCCTCCTGCAATAGATCGCTTCCCACTGTTCTTAGCCCATTTCACATGGTTGCCGGTGACTCATGGCTGACATTTACTGACACATTACAGGATTGTCTCGGTGGCTGCTGACTCTTGGGAGTACACACAACATGTGGCCTTAAAGAACCACACTGGTGGCCCACTTGCTACCAATCGCTTTACATTTCTGCAACAGAATTTCCAAAGTATCCCACATATTTTGAGGATGCTTTCAAATTCGAGAGCAGTATCACGGAAACGTGCTGACATTACTGTAAATGTGCAGTTTGTTTGATGTCTGGTGTGATTTTTTATAAAACTTCCTGGAAGGGCGCAGCATGGGCCAAAGAAGAACCCATTAGATTTTGGATGCTGACCTAAATAACAGAGTGGATCCAGAACGTTTTTTTTTCCGCTTTCATTAACATTTCGCGATAAAGCATTTGACCTAATGCCGTATGTCCTGGATCCCGCCACAGTAATACAAGGAAAATATCTGTGAACACGTGTGCCACATAATCAAAGCAGAAACTGAACGTAAGGTTTAACCACAAGATAGCAACGACGCTGCCCTTTATTTTCACTCCCTCTCTTTATTTCTCCTCTGTTTTTGTGTCTCGCTCTAAACGAGGGAAACCAAAAATCACGTTGCTGCTGTTTGGTTACAACTCTTCACTTGTCGGACCTCAAACATCCATTACTGTTGCCCATTATCAGAGGGAAACAGTTGCAGCGCCGCGGAAGACGTGCTGCCGGTGTAGACACACACACACACACACACACACACACACACACACACACACACACACACACGCACACGCGTGCACGAACGAGCCGCAGCTGTGCAGAAAGGTAGAGGTAATGCACACGCCATGCAGGCAGTGTATCCCGAGTGACAAGAAATAAACCAATCAGAGAGTCATCTTCAATTTCCTTTCAGCGCCAGGGGTTCTTGGACCTTGGCAGATTGCTATTATCAGGGTGGATTTTCCACGTAAGAAGGCTTCTCTGCAGAGGAAACGGATCTGCCCCTGCTCTGATTGGTTATTTGAAATTCATGGGCTAAAAAGTCAAAATATCATTCGCATGGTGCAGTGTAGACAAAAACGTGTGCATGTGTGTGAAGGGTGTTTAAGTGCAGACGAGGTTTCCCTCGGCTGTAGGTGAGAAAGCTCTAACAGAGTGCTGCTTATTTTACTGACGGAGCACTGATCTAATTATGTAACTTAATAGTATGGATTTAGAGGCAGTTCAAGAAGACAGAGGGACGGATCAACTGTAAGGCAGCTGGAAGATGGAGCGAGCAAACAAGTGGAAGTGTGTGTGTGTGTGTGTGTGTGTGTGTGTGTGTGTGTGTGTGTGTGTGTGTGTGTGTGTGTGTGTGTGTGTGTGTGATGGAGTGACCGAGTCACAGAGTAAGAGAGTAGGAGACGAAGTGTTAGAGCGGAGAAACAGAAGGAGGCATCTACAGAGCGAGAGAGAGAGAGAGAAGGAAGTGAGAAAAAGATTGAAAGGCAAGAAGAGGAATGAATGGATCGAGAAAATAGAAAAGGAGGGATGTGGGAGTGGAAACAAGAACAAATGGACACAGGAAACGACGTAGGGAGAGAGACGGATAGTGAGTGTGTGTGTGTGTGTGTGTGTGTGTGTGTGTGTGTGTGTGCGTGTGTGTGTGTGTGTGTGTGTGTAAGAGCGATATAGCTTCTCTTGGGAACTGGCCTATTTTTCAAATGAACGCATACGAACACTGTCATCATCACAGCTTTCATGGCTGACTCTCAATAAGTCGCTAAATAGACACACTTCTTCAGTCAGTTAATAAACATACGGCACCATCATGCAGGAGTAACACCACACAGAACATTTACAGTGGGACCAATTAAAACTAGAACTTTTTTTAATCACCTTCCAGTGAACTGGGCTGGCTATGAAAAGGAGGTACAAAGCTAAAGAGACAAAAAAAATAAAAGCCTTGCACACCCACGCGGGTGTTTTCGATATCTTTTTATGGACTCTATACGTGTGTACAGATTTTATTTGAGAGATATTTCTCTCGCATCACGGTTACATTAACCGGTTCGACACATTACAGTTAATTAGTCCAGAATTCAGGAGGCTTATTAGCTGTCCTCCACCTTTAATTAACCCTCATCTGCTGGAGTCAACCAAACAAATGTCTTTTGAATACACTATCAAAACTTAATGTTTTTACTTACTTACTGTGTTAGCGAGCTAACTCAAATCAGAAACTCTTTATTGAATGAATTTATGCAAAAGTACGAGACCAAAATACGACAGAAAACAGGAAGCAGCTGTGACCGACTTGCACTGGCATGTTCCTGGTTGGTTAGTGTGTAAACGATTAGCTCGCCAGCTGCAGTATTTGAGCCACTACCTCAGTGAGTGAATAGTAACTCCGCCACCAAACGCTCTGAAGGAAACTTTTGTTGCCGATGTGAGCAGGCCGTAAGCATTCTTACATGTTTGGTGTGTTCATGAAAAACTGGGAAATGAGGAAAGCTCCCGCCCGTGAGTTGGAGAATACACCTGAACGCCCGTCAAATTAGGAACATCCAACTAGGGGAAGGTGTTTGAGTGGCAGGTTTGACGTCAGTCGGTCGGCCAGTGTTTGTTGTTTAACAAAAGAAATGTAGTTCCTCTGAAAAAAAGCCAGACTTGGTTAGTTTGTTACATTTCCTGTAGTCAACGAGACAGAGCACATTTCTGTTTGGAAATGCCCTTAAACAAAGAAGTGGGGACGTTCCTGATTCCCAGCTGCCTCAATACGCATATACGTTTATTTTAGTCGAGTTTCGGCAGAAATCCTGAACTGCTTCTTTTCGTTTAGGTTTAACATTTGCTGTATATTTAGGTATCCCATGTGAGAACAAATCTGATTCCATTTGCGAAACTGATCACGGACCCTGTACATGGAAACAGGGTTGTTTTTTTTGTTTGTTTTGTTTTTAATAACCGCACCGACTGCAGAGCAAAGCTGGTCATTGTATGAGGATATAAAACCGTGCACTGTGATACATGTGCGAGTCGTCCCTCCTTAAAATGCACAAAAACAACTATCAACACGCTGAGAGGGGCTGTCAATCAAGCCCCGTCTAATCAGGCAAGCGGGAAACCACCTGTGGGGGTGAACAGGAGCACTCGGTGAGCGTTCCTCTTTCAGCCTGTTGTGTTTTAATGTGGCTTTCAGCGCCGCACAAAACCGCTATTGTTTGATTATGTTGTTCCCTTTGTAAATGCCACTCTATGTGGAGAACGCTTCACGCATGACGTCTCGCTGCGACGAGCGCGCGAGCGTGATGTGTTTCTGTACGCGTTTGATTCGAGGGAAAATTAGAATATTTTCCTCATTAAAGAGGCCGTGACTCCGCTGGAGACCGGGCAAGAAGTCGGCATGATTAAGCAGCTCGCGAATGCTTGAAAACATACAAACACGCACACGCAGAGACAAAAAAAAACAAAAACAACCTCCGTGTTTTTTTTTTTGGATGCCAGTAAGCACCAAACACAGCGTAGCAGGCGCTGCCAGCTCCCCGCGGGCCCGCCAGCAGAGTGACCATGTAAACCTGGCTTTGTCGTAGCATTTCCAGCGTGACATTTGCCTGTGGGACCATCTGCGAGGGCCAAATGGCCTGCGTCAACAACAAAATGACATGCATTCATGGAACAGATGATCACATTTATGCATTTTTAAAATCTTTTAGAATTCGAATGAATTAAACACGCGACCCGGGAATCACCGAACAACGTGCCGCACTGGTGTACAGTGTGAGACGACTCGCTTCAATCACGAGCTAAATGGTGGATTTTAAGAGAAATACTAAAAAGCTACTTCCAATAGTGGACAAGTTAAAAAAAAAAAAAAAAAAAAAAAAAAAAAAAACAGCAAACAGGAAAATTGAAATGATTAGCTAATTCACTTTCATGAGAAGTTAAATGAGAAACCTGTTTGTTCGATCGTTAAAGAAAATAACTGCCAGTGGTTGACCCCCGTTGATCGTTACGCAAAAATAAAGCTTTTCCAGCGCAGCTGTCCACGGCTCCGATGTCTTCCACCCTTCGTTGTCGATGGTTTTTTTTGCATTATTCTGTACATTTCTTGACAAAACGGTTCGAGTTTTATTCTACTTTGGGTGATTTTCTGATCAATAACATGATGACCACCGCGTGCAGAGGTGGGTGAAGGAACCCACCGGCTACAAGAACCCATTCGACCGTGTATGTTGTTTGTTCCTACCCTGGTGTTTCCTAAATTAGCCTCCCTGGTTAGTTTTAGGTACAAAAAACAAACAAAAAAACAAACACTTTGGATCAGAGGATTGTTTGGGTTAAAATGCTAAAGTTACTAATGCCGTAACGTTATGCAGTCTTCATCGTCACGGTAACAGTCAACGCAGTTTTAAGAAACTGTGGTTGGAAACAAGAGGTCAGTCTCCTGCACCCGGTGTGATGTAATCTTCATCGCCGTGGCAACAGTAAAAGGACCTACCTGTGGTTGGAAACGGGAAGCCAACTCATTACGTAGACTTCGCCTTGACTACGTCACTTCTCTGCAACACCATCCTGTCATCATTTATATGACCGCAATAAGTCACTTAACTTTAAAACGTAGCTGTTCGGACTAAAAAAAAAAACCTACATGGGGATTTTTTTTTTTTTTTGAAGGCCGGCCTATGAAGGAAATGTAACGTTACAGTCCACCGATATTTCTGTCGTGCCCGGACCTCCCACCGCATATTTTCTTGTATCAGGGAACCTGATTAAATTCCACACCGTGAGCCGTGTCTTTCGAGTACAAGAAGACAAGAAGTCGACAGAAAAACCTAAAAATGTGTCTTGGGGGAAAGTTTGCGGGACGAGAGCATGCTGCGATAATCCACGCGTGCGCTGTCCATATATTTATTGTATACGTGCGTTCTGACGTCCTTACGGGCCTTGAGAACACATCTCCTCGGTGCGGTTTATCTTGGCTGCAAGTACCTCACGCTACTTCTCGAGAAGCCTGGACTCAAGGGTAGAAATGCCGTTACAAAAAAATGCACCAAAGAAACCACAAGAAGCAGCAGCGGGGAATAAAAGAGCGCCGGGTGTTTTCTTCCACAGCTCAATATTTCATGTCCCTTTTTCTCCGTCCTTCTCTATAAATCTATGTTCCCCTCCCTCTCTTGTCGTCCGCCTTGATCCCCCCCCTCCCCCCCCCCCGCTTCATCACCATCAGTGTCATCTCCCCCTTCTTCTTTCCCCCCGTCTCGTATTCCTCTGCTCTCCTGCTCAATTTATCTCCCTCCATCTTCTTCCCCCCCCCCCCCTCCGCTCTGTCGGCGCACTCTGCTGACCTGCCCCGAGGAGACGCAAACACACGCACACGCGCACACGCACACACACACACACACACACACGCACACGCACACGCACACACACATGCACGCACACGCACACACACACACACACACACACACGCACACACACACGCACACACACATGCACGCACACACACACACACACACACAGCAGTATCCACCAGTCCACAGTGACCTTTACGTGCAAGATTATGTGGCTAATTGAATCAAAATGATCCGCCGGGCTAATGGGAAAAGATGATATCGAAGTTGACCTGCTGCGGTAACACGCTGTTCTGCATTTCACGATTAACAACATATGTAGAAAGTTGGATATATACAAAAAAGAAGATGAGGCTCTGTTTAATGTGAAAGCTTTCTCATCACGCAGGTTTATATGACAGGCCTCGGGGGTGTGTGGGAATTTTTGAACGTGTGTGTGTGTGTGTGTGTGTGTGTGTGTGTGTGTGTGTGTGTGTGTGTGTGTGTGAGAGGGCATCAAGGTTATTCACATAACAACCAGAGAGTCCAGAGTACCTGACACGAGTTCAGATCAACCTGCTGGTGTTAGGTGCGTGTGGCTGTGTGCACACGCTCGCAGACGTTCATGCAACAATCCCGTGTTTACTGTGGCCTTCAGTCACGCCTTTGATGCGCCGCAGAAAGCCAGATGTTGTTGGCCTCTTCAGCTGTTTCCGCAGTTTCAAATCCACCATTAATCTCTTAAATTTAGCGTGATCATCGCAGGCAGGTCTTCATCACGGCTAATGAAAACCTCATGATAACGGCAACCTGATGATCCTTTAACTTTAAGTGTAGCGCCACCATCGGGTCAAACTTTCACTTTGTTCAATAATTATATCCTTACGAACAAATACCTGCCCTCCCGAGCTGAACTTCGCATGTTTACTGCAAATTAGCAAATGTCAGCATGCCAATATTGTAAAATTAAAAGGGTGAACGGAGTGAACATTCTGCCTACTAAACAGCATTGTGTTAGCGCTGTCATTGTCAACATGTTGGGCCCCCAAACAACCCACCAGTGTCCCTGAATACACATTCACAGACTCACTAGCACGGCTGTGGACTTTTAGTTTAGTTTTTTTAATCCCTATAAATAAACAGCACGTTAAGATATATTAACAGAGGTTTTCCTGCCTATAGAGACATTCTGAGGCTGAGACTATGATCATGGTCATTTGATGGTCTAAACTCGTCTATAAAGGTCATACTGGAGGTCAAAGAAATGAATCAAAAGTAGTTACTGGTCAATCAGCACAAATCAATGCCCTAACACAATACAGCTGGTACAATATAATCAATTAAATTCTGTGTTATTTAAAGAGCGCCAAAACACAAGTCATCTCAAGGCAACAGAACCAGAGGGGAACCCAACAATTCCCATTTGAATGATAGCTAGAAGGAAAAACTCCCTTTTAATAGGAAGAAAGCTTCGACAGAGCCACAGCCATCAGCCTCGACCAGCTGTAGTGAGGGGAGACGAGAAAGAACAGAGAGCAGCAGACTCAGCCTATAAAACAATAACTAACTGTGCACTTTATCAAAAAGGAAAGTTTTAAACCTCATTGTTAAAGTAAAGTGGGTTCCTGCCTCTCTGACCCAAACCAGAAGCTGGTTCCACAGGAGAAGGGCCTGAAAGCTTTGGGCTCATGCAACCTGCACCATCCTTGCATTTAAAAATGTTAACTCAGTGCCCTTTTTCTCTTCTTCATTGCTCCATCTTCCTGGATGTAGAGTAACCTGTATTTATTTCATTCTTCTTAATTCGGTGTCTCAGTGTATCTTTTCTCTCAGCACGATAATCCTTCCATCCTTCATGCACCTTTTAAAGTGTCTGTTTATTTCAATCCTATTGATAATCTATTTATAACCCGTATTTATAACGTATGCACAGCACATGCACATTATATACTGATTATGTACTCGTACATATTCATATGCATACGGTCCTCGTTACACTTCTACCTCACACCTTCTGTTTCTGTTTAACATCTGTGTTTTGGCTCCTTCCATCTAGATACTCCCATGTGTGAAGTCCGTACATACTATTTAACAACTGCACTACTTTCTTTTTACCTTTTTTTTTTTTTTTTTAAATCTTTTATATTGTATTTATATTTTTATATTTCATTTATATTTGATATTTATCTTGTGTTGCACCGACTTGGTCTGTTTTTCTCAATTTCGTTGTACCCATTGACAATAAAGAATTGTGATTGCGATTGTGATTCCTGTACAACTGGCTGCAGAGTCTTTCTGAGAAAAATGTAATCTAATAGCAGCACAATACCATCATGTCACGAGTGCTTTGAATGGCTACAAGAGTTATTGCTGTACAGTTACACTGAGTGGAGGTCACGAATAACTAGGACAAAATGCAGACTTACTTGTAAATGCATTTGTAAGGGTTTACGACGAGTGTACATTACCAAATCTAGTTTTAGAATTCTTCTATAATTCATGGGCTTTAAGTGAAAGAGTGCATATATGACTGAATCATAAGTAAGGCTGTTGTTACACAGAAAATATGTACGTATTTACTGAAAAGCACGTGTATATAATTTTCACCTACATTTGGCCTCAGTTAACATCCCTTTTTAGTGTGCAGCAACAGTCTGCCAACACAGAGGGGCTCCCTGTTCCCTTGTCAATGTGAGTGTATTGGAACTAAGCAGCAATCAACAGTGACGTCAGCCATTATGAAGCCTCGAGTTCGGATTTTGGCCGTCGCCATCTTTCTATTTTAGAGCCAGAAGTGACCCTATTTGGACGAGCTGGGGGGGAGAAAGCAGTGATTTTGACTCGATCTGATTGGGAACCCGAGGACACTACATCCCACCCACCAGTAGAGGAAACCACACTGCAGCACAGGACATGTCCACTGTTGTATAGAGTCTATGGCAGGAATAACAAACATTATGGATGTTAGTAAAATTCTGAAAAACTTATTTGGATTCAGCGTGCAAAACTAGTTAAACAGGTATTTTTTTTTCCGCATGCATCAGAAAACAAATTTGGTAACTAGTTTGATATGTCTGAATTGACTTTCAGATCCAAAGTATACTGTAGACCTAACTGCTAATCGTTTTACCCCACATGTTATTTTTAGTAAAATAATAACACAGTTCCTAAGTGCAGCTGCGTCGGCACAGCCACTATACAATATATATGTCATTAGGTTCTCTACATTTATTAAACAGCACACTGACACTATGGAGAAAACTAATTTGCATTCAAGTATGTGTTGTGTACCTGCACCGAGTGCATGTGTAAGCCTGTGTGAAAATGACAAAGGCGATCATCCAACCAGCATCTCTGGAAGAGAGCTGTTGTTAATCACACAACATCGAGTGTGGATATAAGTTGATGAACAAACACTGTGTGCATTAGGAGCTGTGTGTCAGCTATGTTGAGTGGAAGTGAAGGGAACAAAGAAAAAGATACTTGATGATGAGTCAGGGACCACTGCACTTCTATTAAAAAAAAAAAGAAAAAAAAAAGGCTTCATTGCACTCCTGCTCTACTTTAAAGCCTCTCTGTCACAAAGTTTATCTTTCTGACAGTCTGTCAATCATTTTGCATTCACTCTGTCGTTCTATGCACCCGAGCAGCCCAATTAAAATCACGTGACCTCCCGACAGGCTAAGACAGAGTAGAAAGCTGCCTTAAACACAGCGCAGTGCAGTAAAGGTTCGTTAACATTGATTGACTGGAAAAAAGACTGAAATGGCTGTTGGATCACAACTTCAGTTGAAACTTCAAGTAGGACAGCTAATAGGGACTCAGATGTACCCTTTGTGTGAGCATATTTTACTTGGAGAAAAAAAAAAAAAATCTGTGAACTCTGTCAATTCGTTCCTGTCAAGCTCCCAACTTGAGAGAGCCGACTGTTAGAGTAGAGTGACAGCCAAAATGTGTTTTCCTAGTTTAGTTAGCATTTTTACTTTGTGTGTGTGTGTGTGTGTGTGTGTGTGTGTGTGTGTGTGTGTGTGTGTGTGTGTGTGCGTGCCTGTCTGCCAGCTTCTCTCACTGCCCTTTTCCTTCTTGTTCGGTGCCAGCCTGGTAGTTTAATCAGGGAAAGTAGCTGGGGACAGAAAGAAAGAGAGAGCGAGAGAGAGGAGCTTGTGTCTCAGCCCGGCTGATTTAGCGGCTCCTCAGACCTCCTTTATATCTCGCTGGCTAATGGGGCTAGCCAGGCAGCTTCTCACGGGAACAGAGAGGCAGGTGGTGAACAAGCAGACTGGCAAAAGTATACAGAGGTAAGACACGCACAGGATGAGCAACTTCGGTGCTGGGAAATGAAAAAAAACCACAAAAAAAACCAGGCAGGCGTCTATAATGAGTAAACATACTGTACAGATATAGATCAAAGGAATGTGTGTGTTCAAATCACACTAGGTATGCTGGAAGACAGAAAAGCTATTCATTTTTAAGAGGACAATAATATGTTGTATCTCTACAACTAAAGTACTGCTTAATTTTGTATTTTTTTCCAGTGTGAACAAATTACACACTCAGTACCTGGTTGGGCTTGTAGCTTCAAGCTTCCTGTCCTGCATTCATGTAAGTCATCGCATCATTAGTCCTGACTTGCTGCCTGCGGTCGAGAAATTGTGAGAGGCCCTGTCGGATTTTATTGCTAATGTGTGGTCTGTTTCACTGTGTCTTGCAGCCCATATTGATTAGAAGCTAATATGGAAGTAAAGTCTCCTTTGATTGTACAACTGACACATATCATAACCATGGTGCGATGGTGCGGTCTTAAATGTGTTTTATAAAACACCTCATTAGAAGAGGCGTGGAGGATTCTAATTTGACTTCAGAATCTTTCACACAGTTTGAGACGAAATGAACCACAAACAAAAGCAAAAACAAGTCAGTGACCATGATTAACACCATTACCGCTGAAATGAACACCTCCTGGATGAACGGATAGCAGAGGCACAAACATCATCCGCTGTCTTTGTGCAAGGCCACAACCTTCAGTGTTTGTGCACCTTTCTCTCTCCTCACGCCTCGCTTTCGTCACATTGGATAAATAGGAAAGAGCTCCATCGCTACGACTTGCGAGTATTCACGTCACACGACAACCAAGGTCCCTGTTGTGTCTGTAATGTTGGTCATATATCAGTTATAAACATGCTATCCACTAAACCCGAGTTTGGTTACATTCCACAACAAACTTTGCCTTCAATGTCTGCCTGGTTTTCAGGCACTACTGCATTATATTGAATATCAAAGGGACCTTTTGGAAAAAAAAAAATCTCAGTTAAATAGCTCATAATCATGAGTGTTAAGTTGTTGTGGAGGATGTTACGAGTCAGAAACCGGGCTGCCAGCACTTTGTGGGTGTGCAAAGATATTTTCTTCGTGTTTCTGTTAATTATGTTGCACCTGCAAAGACAGGGCAGCTTTATCATTTTTTGTAGTGGTAGTATAAGATTCACTCCTGTATGATGACTTTTGGTGACTTCATGTAATTTGCTCACTTTCAGCCTGACTTGGAGATGTAATTAGTCCCAATACTAAACTGTGCAGTGTCTTTACCAACAAAATGATTCTTTAAAATATCTGTAGTAAGCTTGCATGAGTAAAAAAAAAAGAAAACATTTCCAACCAGGAAACGGCACAAAGCTCACAAAAAGCAAACAACTCAAAAGGAGACATTGTCAAAAATTGATTGTTGGCAGTGTGAGGTCTTTAATGTCAATTTTGACGGATGTAATTATCACCATAATCAGCAGCAGCGCTTATTTTTGAAAATGAAAGGGCAATCAGATTACAATTCGCAGACCGGAGACATATTTTAATGTCAGGTGTAAACATGACACAATCTCAACAACATCTTGATCGAAGACGTATTAATGCTCAACGCAAATGGGTCACTCTGAACACAGATATACAGGCAGGTAGACATTTACAGGAAGACCAGAAGACAAATAAGTCAGAGAGAGAGAGAGAGAGAGAGGTGGACAAGGACACTGTGATAGATTTAGTTTGTCACCTCAGGTGTTGGCAGCAGGAGATGAAGATAAATATACAGTAAGACAGGCAGACAGTCAACAGACTTACATTCAGGGAGACATATAGAAACATTAAATAGATGTAATAACAGATGCAGAGTTTCACCTCTGCAAACCAAAGCTGAATTTCTCTACATCGTCGTCCTCTCTCTGTCCACTCAGAGTCCACTCCATGCACACATATGCAAATGTTCATACTTTTTGTTTCACACACGCACACGCACACACACACACACACACACACACACACACACACACACACACACACACACACCTTCTGAGCGCCACACAGACTGTCTCCATCGGTGCACACAGATGCACATGCGCAGACACCAAAGTGCATCGTGTCACATTTCAACATTTCACGTATTGAGTCGCGCAGGCTTGCAGACACACCCGTACGAGCACACACTTATCCTACTGCTCTCTCTCACCTCCGACGGTTGCTAAGCAACAGCAGACATCCACAGATTGTTTACAGACCCTTGTAATATAGTTCATCTCAGAGGGAAGGTGAGGCAGAGACAGATGACACAATCTCCTCCGGTGGAAAGATAAAAACGAATAAAAGAGGGAAGGTGCTCCGACCCTTCACAGACAAGTGGGCAGCAGTGCATTGAGGCCATTGCTCTCCAGCATACGGCGTGTTATGAAAGAGATGTTTTGTGATATAATTCGGTGCTGTTGAACCAAATACATCTGTCTCGATCTCTTGTGAGGGCGTAAGGGATGAATGCACACTCAAACTTTTCCTTTTCACTGGCAATGTGATGTCGCAACAATCAAGGCTCCTGGTTCAGCCTTTTGAAAAAGGAATGACAGGTGGACACAGCTTCCCACTTCCACACATGAAGGGACTACTGCGTTAGCAGCTAGGCAGTAATATTTACTGTGAAAATATAGAACCATGTTACAGATTAATGGTAAACAAATGTCAGGAGTTCTTTATAAGAATAACTTTGAGTTATGTTAAACCTGCAATGAGGAACTTTTCTCTTCCCCGTCTGGCAGTAATTACAAAAACCCTGTGAACACGAGCTTGTGCCAGAGTCTCTGCTGAAATCTGTCGCGACTGTTGTGGATGTAAAACGGTGGATAAATTATGGATGAATGAAATAGAAGTTGTCACAAACCCCAGAGAAAAGACGAATTTCACTGTCAGATTTTGATGCATTTGCTCCGATAACATTTTGAAAGTCTTGAAGAGCCACATGACTGAATTTGTTCATCTCAATTTAGGTAAACCAGCAGTTAGCATCGGACTAAAGCAGTGGTTAGCATAGGGCAAAACTGAAAGTTACAGATATGTATTTGGTAGTAATAGGGATTAGCTTTGTGTGAACTTGTTTGACAAGCGCTTGAATGTTTATTTAGGCTGTAAAAATGTGTGCAGGGCTGAAACATATCTGTAACTAGTTAATAATCTCTTTCAATGAGGAAATATGGACAATCTCTGTGAAATAGTTTGTTATTTCTTATCTTGAGTCCTGTCAACTTGCACTCAAGATACATCGTAAATAATGCAGAGACATAAATTTACTTCTGAAAGACTTGGCATCAGTTCCAAAATACTTGAAGCCTGTACAGCTGCACACTTGAAAATACAACTATAAGTATCCTCGGACTTTTAGGTCCTATTTAACGCTGACCACTGCAGACTCCATACAGTCTGTTGTCCTGGCACAACCGGCACTAAAAGTAGGCCGAAGTTTGCACTCACATGACTGTATTGATTCCCGAAAGCTGCTGGAACATCTGCAGACCACAACCCACCAGGAGGGCGCGCCGAGTCGGGGGGTAGGTCAGCATCCGCCAGATCACCAGGCCATCTGGAGACAAAAGCAAAGGCACAGCAGAAATTTATTTCAAGCTCGGCACGACTCCACTGTGGAACGTACACATACTTTAATAGGGAGTGTAATTCCAAAATAAGCTGCCCACCACAAGATAAGCAAGCAAGACCCCGGCTGCGACACAAGTGAAGCCGACATGGAAGTCAACAGATTTCTTGCAGCGAAGCCTCCATGATGGGACCTAACAGCTCAGCAGCGTCACTCACTGTCAACAAAGATTTTTATTTTCCAGAATACGCCTGAACGCCTGTTGAACTTGGAGCACCTTATGAGAAAAGTGGGTTGAAACATCATTACATAAATGAAAAACATGCAGAAATGTATTGTATGAAAATACTGGACTCCTGAGACGAGGTTGTTTGTCACTTTTTGGTATACCTACAGCACAAATAAAGCACATTTTCTTGGGACGGACATGTTGCCTGTTTGCTGTCCTCATGTGAACGCTCTTAACCAGGAAGAGGGACGTTCCCATATGGGAATTTTCCCAATTCCCATCTACCTGAATGCACAAGTAAATATAAAACTACTTTCAACAACTGGTTAGCTTAGCTTGGCCAAAGAAATTCTGGAGGCTACAAAATAGTTTACCACATAACTGCATGTAAATACAATGTGCTATTTTTATACTTTGTCTTTTGTATCGATTCAACTAATATACTGTATATATATGCATAATGTTAATTTCAAACTTTAGAGATGGTGGTAGCTTGACTTTGTAGTGTTTGGACGGAGGCTAGCTTTAGGCTGTTTCCAGTCTTTGTGCTAAGCTAAGCTATCCACCTAATGTTGGTACCTTAATATTTACCAAAAC